>NC_136812.1:50781843-50921843 GCF_951216825.1 Electrona antarctica | reverse complement strand
GTGCCCCTATTCTTGGTTGTCATTAATTTTAGGCAAGTTCTAGCCCTAGTGGTTAAGAATGTCTGCTAAATGCTTACATTGTAGGCTACATTTTTAACAAGGCAACTCTAACTTTATGAAATGCAAAGTTCAGAAAAAGATAATTAGATGTTAAGATAATGTTGTGGGTGCCTGCTGGCCAAGTGGTGCAGGCGCATGCCACACGTACTGTAGGCTCTGGCCTGACAGTGTGTTGCGTGTTCGAGTCACATTCATGACGATCTTTACTGCGTGTCTCTCCCCTTCTCTCTCCCTCTTTCATGTCTATGTTCACTTGATACTATCATTAAAGGCAGAAAAGCCAAATAAAATAAATAAGATAATGTTACAATGCGTTTATCACCATGAAGCTCAAAATGGCTGTGTTGTATTTCTCCTCAGTGAGTGAGCTCTCCTTCTCTTTACTTCCAGCTGGTGATGAAGCTGAGCAGTACAGCAGTTCAGCAGTCTCCTGCTGCCTCCGCTGCTCCGCTGTACGCCGGTCCAGCAGACGTGGCCTGTGATTTCTGCACCGGAGCCAGACGTCGCAAAGCTCTCATGTCTTGTCTGGCGTGTCTGGCCTCTTACTGTGAGACTCACCTCCAGCCTCACTACAATGTTCCTGTGTTGAAGAAGCACAAGCTGGTCCCAGCCACCGACAAACTGCAGGAGAAGATGTGCTCCAGTCATAACAAGCTGATGGAGGTGTTCTGTCGCACAGACCAACAGTCTATCTGCTATCTGTGCACCATGGATGAACACAAGGGCCATGACACGGTGTCAGCTGCTGCAGAGAAGGCAGAGAAACAGGTAGCACCACCATCACTTGAAGACAAATCATAAGATGGATCATGTTTTAAAGATGGAAGCAAGACTAAATATAGTTTTAATATCTGTCAGAGACATTAAAAAGCACACATCACAAATGCTTTCTAAAACAGTAGTTAATTCTCAAACTTTTCCGTGCCAACGACCCCCAAATTCAGATATATTTCGCCACGGACCCCCATCTGAAAATGTTTTGGGCGAGGGACCCCCAGAAAAGAAAGTAAATATCAAAAATCAAAACAAAATATTTTTAGAAATGTTAAAAAGTAGCAGATTAACAAGCTCGCAGCAGGGCACAAAGCGACGCGCTGTGAGCTTGTAGATCTGCTTGAGAACCACTTGTTCCAAACCACTGTTCTAAAACAGAGTTTTCTAAAAGATGTATGTTATAAAATCTAAAATGGCACAGATGCTTTCCCGGTTTTAATTATAGGATGAAGTACACTAATTTTGGACCCAATTAAAAAACAGAATCATATTTCACGTCCATTAATCTTGCCCTTCAAAAGTGTATTTTGGAGAAGTTACAAAATGAATAGTCATTGGTCCGACAACGACGACCTACCTCAAAACCTAACCATATCTGCAAGCACGGAGCAGCGCATGTTCGCCAACCTTAATCCGGTCGTTTTCCGCATGTCAGACTATTGACATGTCGGAAAAGCGTACGCACCCTGTTTTACCCTGTATCCTGTATGAGTTCTCTCTCTCCTGATTGGATAGAATTGGTGTCCCGACATGAAAAAGTCCACAATGTTTCCAACCAAACTGTCTCTCTTCCTGCTTCTTGCAGAAACAGCTGGTGACAAGTCAGGAGGAAGTCCAGCAGAAGATCCAGGAGAAAAAGAAGGAGCTGAAAGACCTGAGACAGGTCTTGGAGGGCCTGAACGTGAGTGGTTCTCAAAACTCTTTAATGTCAAGGACCCTAAAATGAGATTTATTATATTATATCTGCTGACCGGACCCCCATTTCAAAGTATTTTGTTCCAGGGACCTCCAGAAGCAAAGATTTAAGTTCAAAATGTTTGCTTTACAAATATATTCAAAGATTTACAGACATTTTCAAGATTGTTTCGAAAATAGCAGATCTACAAGCTCATATTGCGGCACCAAGTGACATGATATGAACTTGAAATCATTGTGCGTGTGCGTGTGCGTGTGCGTGTGTGTGCGTGCGTGCGTGCGTGCGTGTGCGTGTGCGTGCTAAGCAGAGGTCTGCAGATGCAGCAGTGGAGGCCAGTGACAGGATCTTCAGTGAGATGAAGGTCTCCATTGAGAGAAGACGTGGTGAGCTCAAACAACTGATCAGAGATCAGCAGCAGAATGCAGTGGCTCAGACTGAGGCTCTCCTGAGACAGCAGGAACAGACCCTGGATCAGCTGGAGAGGAGACATGCTGAGCTGGAGGAGCTGTCCAACACTGAGGACATCATCACATTCATTCAGGTTCCACACGTGGCTTTTTGACACTTTGGTTTTGAAAGAACAAATCGGCTTCATATTTCATCCCATTCCATCAAGTGATTACATTACGTTGTAATTTGATTTATTACATTATAGTAGATTACTTGACATGGCATAACATGACATTATTCATGCTGGTAGTTAATAATAATAATAATAATAATATAGTTCTAGTATACAGTAATTATTACATAATCACAATAGTTTTAGATAATCACAATAAGTGCATAATTGTTTCCATTTAAAAAAAATGTACAAACATTTTCCAAAACTAGCAGACCTAAACGATCAGCATAAAGAAAGAAAAAACAGGTGTGCTTCCTCTGGAGACTGTCCTTTGTTTAAGGCAGTGGGAGCTCAGCTTTAAAATAACTTATAACTCATAAACCAACTAAATGGAAAAACCAGCACCCCAAAATAAAAGATGCAAGACTGATGCAATTTATCATGTTTATTTGAGAACGCTGACGCGTTTCGGCAGAGCCTTCTTCATCACGTTTTAGTCTGCTCTGAAGAAGGCTCTGCCGAAACGTGTCGGCGTTCTCAAATAAACATGAGAAATTGCATCTGAGCCAGTCTTGCGTCTTTTATTTTCCATTTAGTTGCTAAATGATCAGCATGTGAGCTTATTTCCACTATTGTGCGTGCGTGCGTGCGTGCGTGCGTGCGTGCGTGCGTGCGTGCGTGCGTGCGCGTGCAATCCGTACATTAAGTAACTGGTTGAACAACAAGGACATCAGCTCAACTCTACAATATTGTGATCAATGCACTGATCTATTGATCATCATTGATCATCCCTGTCTAAAGTGGTTTACTGGTCTCTCTGCTTGTCTCTCTCCAGAGTTTCCAGTCTCTCTCCAGTTCCACTGGATCTCCAGTCTCACCCAGTGTGGTCGTCTGTCCTCTGAGGTCCTTCACAGATGTGACTGATGTCGTGTCTGGTCTGAGAGACCAACTAGACAACCTCCTGACGACAACTTGGCCACAGATATCAAACCGAGGTGAGATTTAAAAGTGTTTATTGTTTTTCATAGTAAACATGGATGGATGAAGCCAGAAGGAAACTGGAGATGTTTGAACTAGAAACAGACCGATGGTACACAGTAGGCTGTCTGTCAGATTGGACAGTAAAATAAGAATTAAGCAAGAATATTACTCAAAGGAGAGATGAGATTGAAATGGGTTTATAGTGTTTCTAAGCACCCTCTACTGTACAGTACATTTCTAAGGGTTGAATGGATTTTATAAAGGTGGAAGTATGTCTATAGAGCGTCGCAGAAATAGTTCCCCATTCATTTTCCCCATAGACATTTCAAAAAGTATTTATTTAAAAACCTTAAAAGCCTCGTACAAAGCTAACAGCCAAGTTGACATATCAGGACAATAAACACATATTTTTGGGACGAACAAATAATTAGAAAGAAGAAAAACAACAAAAAAAGTGTTGTACCCTGCCCTTTTTTCGTCTTTCTAATGTTCTGTTCCGCCCAAAAAATGTGTTTATTGTCATGATTTGTCAACTGGGCTGTTGGCTTTGTCCGAGGCTTTAAAGGTCTTTAACCCATTTTGGGGTGGGAACCCTTTTTGGTGTTTTAACTATGGAAAAATAGCAGATCTTCAAGCTCATAGCACGGCACCGAGTGCCGCGCTATGAACTTGTAGATCTGCTATTTTTGAAAATTTGTGAAAATGTGCCTCAAATCTTTGAATATATATATTATTACAGACTTACAGAGTGAACATTTTAACTCATATCTTTGCTTCTGTGGGGTCCCTGGAAGAACATATTTTCAGATGGGGGGGCGGAGGCATATTACATATAATTTGTGGGGTTCTTGACATGAAATATTGAGCACCACTGATACAGAAACATAAGGTTTTTCAGAAAACTGTCTGATTTTGAAGACATTTTAAAAATTTCGACGTCGGGCCTAAATGGGTTAAATAAATACTTTTTGAAACGTCTATGGGGAAAATGAATGGGGAATTATTTCCTGGTGTCCTCGCAGGAGCGGGACTGTGCTGTGTTACCTGTGTTTCATATCACCCAGTACATTATATAAATGCACCATCTATTATTATTATTATTATTATTGTTGTTATTATTATATTTTTGTTATTTAATGATCTTCAGGAGTTCTCTCTCCTGATTGGTTGAAAGTTGTAAACCACCTCAAAATGTATTTTCTGTTTACTAAAGCAATGATTACTATCGAGCTATAACAGCTTTAACTTTTTGGACCTTCAGTTGAATCCGTCCTTCAGAATGATGACGTTTACTGTTTTCTTTCTCCAGTGTGTGCAGTTGATGTTGATGATCCAGCGGAGCCTCAGACCAGAAAGGACTTCTTACAATGTGAGTCCATGTTGATGTTGTTTCTGAACGTTGACGTTTCAACCTGAAATGTTATTTGAAGCTCAGTCTAATGAGTTTGATCTGAGAGAATATTAACTCTAAACACAATGAGGTTCATGAGGTTTGGATTTTCTTTTGTCGTGTGTTCTCACAGATTCCTGTCCTCTGTCTCTGGACATCAACACAATACACAAAGAGCTCTCCCTGTCAGAGGAGAAGAGGAAGGTGACTGTAACACGACAACAACAACCTTACCCTGATAATGCAGAGAGATTTGTTCAGTACGCTCAGGTGTTGTGTACAGAGGGTCTGTCTGAACGTCGTTACTGGGAAGTAGAGAGGAGTGGTGTTAGAGGGGCTGGTATAGCAGTCTGTTATAAAGACACCAACAGAGGAGCCAGGTTTGGATCCAATGATAAATCCTGGTCTTTATGGTGCAATAGTAACGGCTACTTGTTCAGACACAACAGTGTTGAGACTAAAGTGTCAGGGCCTGTCTCCTCCAGACTCGGGGTGTATCTGGACCACAAGGCAGGCACTCTGTCCTTCTACAGTGTTTCTGACACAATGACCCTCCTCCACACAGTTCAAACCACGTTCACACAACCTCTCTATCCAGGGATATGGCTTAGGTACTATGGAGATACAGCAGAGCTGTGTAAGACATGGTAGACATGTTAAGAATACTGATGAGGATATTCAGTTGAACACTTTGTTTTCTTCATTTAGATTGTAGTTGTTCCCTTCTAGATGAAGCATGTGTTAGAATGATGTGTCACCATCATGATCAATCAACCCATTGATTGTGTTCTGCTCATTGCATTTCTTTGCAGATATGTCTGTTATCTTGTTCATGTTACTACAGAGCCCTCTGTCAGGCTGTGGAGCCTTTTATGCCTCATTGTGAGCTTGTAGATCGGCTATATTCAAATGTATATACAGTAGGGCTGAAGTGGTTAATGTATGGTTTGTAATAATAATCTAAATCTACAAAGTAACTAGTAGTAATTCAAGTTTTCAAATAATTGTAGTGCAGTAAAAGTACATCATTTGGATCTGAGATGAAGTGGAGCATAAGTAATAGTGTTGGAAATTGAAAATACTCAAGTTGAAGTACAAATACCTCAAAATTGTACTTGCGTGCAGTACTTTAGTAAGTGTACTGTTAATTTCCACCACTGATTATTGTGAAACATAGTTTTATCAGTCAACAGTAAACAAAGCAACATAGTATGTAGACTTGTAGAGTGTATACAGGGTATATCTGCACATTTCTAAAGTGACAATGTAATAACATCATGACTCTGATGAAGACCGCATTGAGGTGGAAACGTTAGTCGTTCTCTTGTACTAGCAGCTAATAAAAAGGTTTAAAATGTCTGTGCTGCTCCAGTGTCCTCTCCTCCTTCTGCAACATGTGTCCTTGTTCCTGTGATGCAGCGGAGCAGACATTCCAGGCTTGAGGCGCGTTGCTAGACTCCCTTTGTGACAATTTAATCACTTTTAGACCCTTTGAATACGTCCAAGACGAAAAAGATAATTTCTGCATCAAAAGTAATCAATAGATTACTTTTACTGTCTTGTACTGTCTGTCTGTGTTTGTTTTATTTGTCTTGTTCTGACCTTGATTGGGGGGGATATTTACATGTCGGATACAGCAAAATGTACATGTTTATTCATTCAATAAAAATAAAGTGTTTATATAAAAAAAGTAATCAACAGATTCTCACAATATTTTTTTTATTCAAACTAAACGTAACTAAACACTTTATTTTGAGGCGGTCTCCAGTTCAAATGTGATTATTTTGGGAGATTCATCTCCAGTTCAATCTTATTTTGGGGGGTCCCCGGTTCAAATGTGATTAATGTGGTGGGCTGCAGCTGGTGATTACAGTGGTTCTCAGGTGTAATTACTCCTCAATGTCTAAATCGAATTAAACAGTTAATCAAAATAATTGCTTTTGTCGCTTATGAAAATATAATTTAACAAGGTGAACAATGTTTGTTTTTGGAGGCCCACTTTGCACTTTTGCAAGAATTCAAATTTTTTGATTTTGTTTGACTTTGATTAGTTATATTTGGAAGCTGTATAAACATGATGGGAGACTTGGCATGTTAGCATACCTCTACTAAAAGTAGTGTGTATTTCACCCTGAGATACAAATCATTGTTTTCTATGGTGGATAAGCTATAAGATAAGCTTTTTGGAATTAGTGTTTTTGCTTATTTTACACAAGAGATACTGTATTAGCCTAATACAGCATCTCTTGTGTAAAATAAGCAAAAACACTCATTCGGTTCCATGTGTGTCCCCATATAACCTAATACTATTAGGTTATATGGGGACACACATGGAACCGAATACTGAATGACCCAGCTAGGACTTGACAAGTGCAGTCCAGCAGGGGGAGCCCTTGTCATTGAGATATAATAATGAGAGTAGGAGCAGAGAGGATACTGATTGATTTGCAGCTTTATTAAACGCATTATTAATATTTACATCTACAGACCTTTGATCAGCATTCTTATATCAGCCTCAATCCACCGTCTTTTAATACAAAAACATACAGTATATAAAAACAACTGTCTCTCTCTAAGGGTGCTGTATTTACAACAAGAGTATAGGCTACATACAGTGATTACAACATAAACATATACAGTTTGCCTAATATGTACGTATTCTTACCATCATGGTCTTGTATAGACCAGTCCAATACTGTAGCCTACCATGTTTTCTCCACATACCACATATAGGCCTACAGTAGCTATACATGCCCCAGTAGGCTACAGTGATTACAACATTATAATGTACAGTTGATAGACCAGTCCATTACTGTAGCCTACCATGTTTTCTCCAGCCTAGAGGACATGTGTACATGAATACAAGTTAAAACAAAACACAAATATAAATAAGAGATGAAGGCAAAACAATGACTCTTTGTCTCAATGGGCTATTACCATAATATGCTAGATCATTCATTTAATTTGGACTACACAGATAACACAATACAAATAATCTCTAATCCAGCTGTGTATGTTGAAACGATTAAGTCCTTTTGTCCTCACCTTCCCATGAATAAGTTCTATGTGTTCAATTGAGAGAAATATTCATCCACTCAAGTGTAATTCCTGTTACTCCAGATATCTTACTTTGGACATAATTGGAAATGCATATAAATTGTTTTACACAAAATCTATTAACCTATATGGGCAGTGTGACAGTTGTCAGTTATCAGACTTGTAAACAGTGAGAGAATGTGTTTAATAGAGAGTGAAGAACATAATGTTGTGTGTAACAAGTGAGTCCTCAGGTGGTGCAGTGGTAAAGTCTCTCTCTCTCCCTCTCTCTCTCTCTCTCTCTCTCTCTCTCTCTCTCTCTCTCTCTCTCTCTCTCTCTCTCTCTCTCTCTCTCTCTCTCTAAACTGTTTCATTCCTGTGATGAAACACCAGTGCTCTCATGACCCCAAACATATACTTCCTCCTTTGATTGTGTGTGTGACTCACTCACTTCCATTCATACTGACGGACAGTATATCTGTATGCAAATATAAGCAGACTGACCTTGATCTCTCCATAAAATAAACACAGGCGTTACAAGTCATTTCAGTTCACACAGTCAACGTGCTGTTAAAGGGTCATATACTGTAAATAGTCAATGTAACCACTTGTCTTTGAATGTAATCACTTGTCTTTGAACAAGTCCAAATAATTCAACTCTGACCTTTCTTGGTACCTGGAGAGCTTGTGCTGCTATTGGTCATCGTCTTGGTGTTCTGTCTACTGTCTCTGGACATTACAGACTTTACAGACATTACAGACACACGCACACATTGTGTGTGTGTGTGTGTGTGTGTGTGTATGTGTGTGTGTGTGTGTGCGCGTGAACCAGCCACGCCTGTGGGGACTGGACACGCGTTGCGTATGCCTCAGGGTGCTTAATAGATTTACAATAACTATGACTAATTAACTATTGATTAGACAGGTGAAAGGTGACTCAAGACAGTTGTAAACCACGTGGTTTACAGTACAAAAGCGGAAGAGTGTGTGTGTGTGTGTGTGTGTGTGTGTGTGTGTGTGTGTGTGTGTGTGTGGCGTGCGTGCGTGCAACTTATAAAAGTTATTTCATCAGTCCTACTGAAAACAGTCGCCTCATATTTCATCTTTAGCACCAAACTCTCTGCATGCTAACATTGATTACAGTACGTCAGTGGTTCTCAAAGTGGGGCCCGGGGACCCCCAGGGGTCTTTGAAGGGGATGAACAGCAAAATTTGGTTTAATGTTCTGCTCTCATGTTCTCCCCGTGTCCCCTAGGGTAGGTACAGTAATCCTGGTCTCTAAACTACCTCCCCCTGGCCAGCCGGGAGCCTGATGGAGGGGAAAGGAACTAGTCTTAATACTGTGTTCCTTCCACGCGTTACGTCCGGCCGGGGAAACTCTCCCCTGTCAGGTGAAAAGAAGCAGCTTGGACTCCTCGGGCAGTATTATGCGTGTCTTAAGTACCAGGTGTTATGACTTAACTTAAGACCTGGAGGCGTGATCAATGCCATTTGGTTATTCTGAGTGGCCAAACATCATTGACCAGGTCTTACGTTAAGTAATAAGACCTGGTACTTAAGACACGCATAATACTGCCCCTCATGCATAGAAGGAAGCATGAGGTCAGTCCCCCCCCCCCCCCCAGGTTGGCAGAGGAAGTGTAGTGCCCAGGATTACATTAGATAATTGACACTGGGTGAAAAAATGGGTTGCAAAATGGTAGTTGTAGCTGTAGTTCTGTAGTGTGTGTCTGTGAGCATTAGTCTCTGGAGGCATTTGAATACACTGAGAAGAGGCTTGTTAAAGATGGAGATAAATGTCCTGTGTTTGGTTTCCTCTCCAATACAGAAAAATAAAATAAATAAAAGCACTGACGTGCAAACTCTAAACTCAGACACTCCATTTTGATTTGTGTTAATATAATGGCTGCTCAAGATGTAAAGCCACTGACAACAACAACACAGCATCATCACCCCATTGATGTGAGAGCACACACACACACACACACACACACACACACACACACACACACACACACACACACACACACACACACACACACGCACACGCACACGCACACACGCACACACACACGTGTGCTGACGTCAATACAACATAAGCGAACATACTGTAGTGAACTCAAACCTGTTTTACTTCTTGAATGACTCACACAGGGTTGTAATTTTGTAAAGATGCACACACGCACGCACGCACGCACGCATGCACGCACGCACACGCACACACACACACCATATGTCACAATAACAGCTCATATACATATGTATCAAAACCACTTCCACTTTGGTTGACGTCTGTCTGAACTCCACTTATGTGGCTTTGGCTAATTGTACTGAAAACAACAGAAGTACCGTCAATCTGTATTGTAATCACAAGACAATGTGTACACTAGCAGTGGTTCCCAAAGTGGGGTCCGGGGACCCCCAAGGGTACCCGAGGGAGTTCCAGGGGGGACCCAGCTAAATGATAGTTTGGAACCAAATGGACCATTATGGGTCTGTAACTCAGAGAGTGTACAAATGGAACAAAATGGACTCTAACGGGTCAATTTTGGTTCCATTTGTACACTCTCAGAGTTAAAATAACATTGATTTTACAATGTAAATTGGGGTCACAGAGATAGAAATGCCATTAAATGGCGGGGTCCGTAGACTAATGCATGTCAAACTGGGGGTCCTTGAAATTCAATGGGTTGAGAATCACTGCTAGAGCCGTAAAAATATTCTCTTATGGGGGTCCCTGGCATATATTTTCAAATGGGGGTCCGCGGGCTAATTAGTGTCAATTTGGGGGTCCTTGACATGAAAAAGTTTGGGAAGCACTGCACTGATCAATATCAGCTGGTAATCACATATAAACCCTACAGTAGAACACTAAGTATATTTTTTGAGTGGTGAAACCACACACATAGCTGTGGTGAAACCACAGCTATGTGTGTGTCCCTGTGTCCCTGGGTCCCTGTGTCCCTGGGTCCCTGTGTCCCTGGGTCCCTGTGTCCCTGTGTCCCTGGGTCCCTGGGTCCCTGGGTCCCTGTGTCCCTGTGTCCCTGGGTCCCTGGGTCCCTGGGTCCCTGGGTCCCTGTGTCCGAGCAGGAAAATAGCGTTATAGCATTTGTTCACCACCAAGTGTCACTGTTGCACAGCCTAACACACAGACACACACAGGCCAGGGAGGAGGGTTTGTACAGTACAGTACAGTACAGTACAGTACAGTACAGTACACTACACTACACTACACTACACTACACTACACTACACTACACTACACTACACTACACTACACTACACTACCACTCACTTCAGACGGGTCAGATTTTTTGTTACACCATCACTAAACACCGGTATATTTTATGTAAAATATTCCATAAAAAATATTTCTCACCCAAATATATTGAAGTACAGCAATACATAGCACCTTCTTCTACCTTCTATGATGTCACTGAGTATCATGAAGGTACTGAAAGACCCACCCCAGACATCAGCAACATTATGATGTCACTGAGCATCATGAAGGTACTGAAAGACCCACCCACCTCAGACATCAGCAACATTATGATGTCACTGAGCATCATGAAGGTACTGAAAGACCCACCCACCTCAGACATCAGCAACATTATGATGTCACTGAGCATCATGAAGGTACTGAAAGACCCGCCCATCTCAGACATCAGCAACATTATGATGTCACTGAGCATCATGAAGGTACTGAAAGACCCACCCACCTCAGACATCAGCAACATTATGATGTCACTGAGCATCATGAAGGTACTGAAAGACCCGCCCACCTCAGACATCAGCAAAAGTATGAAAATGGCAAAAATATAATCGCCCGGGTGAAAATCACCCATGTTTAGTGTTCTAGGGTTAATACCGTATGTTAGTGGATGAATAATCATGCCTGGAGTGAAAGTTGGAGGCATTTCTTTCATGTCAGGTCTCAGATTAACTCCAACCCTAACCCCATATAAAACATATGCGTTATTATTGGGTAATTATTGTTGTTTTGTCCCCCTTCTCTGTCTTCTCATCTGCTTTCAGACATGCATTATATTAGTTTTCCCGACTTTAAACAGAGTATATAGGCTAAAGGCCCGGCTATACCAACTTAAACAGTGTCACGGGGCAGCCCGTGCCCTACACACATACACGCCCAAATCAAAGACATGTGTATGTACATGTGACATTTTAAAGTAAACACACACAAGGGCTGAAAGGGTTTTAATTGACACTGTGTGGAAGTTAAGTTATTCGTGGGTCACCTACAGTATAGCTGTCTCTCCTCTGCAGTGCTGGCCTGTTGAACATACCAGCCTTTATAAGAGTCAGACAAAACCAGACATTCCACCACACTACGTCTGGGACAACTGTGCAAGCTATAGCAGGTCACCTGAGGACACGGCCAGTCCCATATATACGCATGTAACATACAGTATACCTCAGCACATCACTGCAGCTCAAACAATGCAATTATTGACCAACCTCACCCCTGCCCCCACTCTCTCTCTTCTCCCTCTCTCTCTCACGTACACATTGACGCAACACACACACATGACCACAACTGTACCACTGTGAAAGTAAGGGAGAAAACAAACACGTGTTTCTTTTTCTTTTTTTGGTTACATCACTATTGTGGCTGACTCATTGGAACAGGAAGTAGTCTTCTGAGTGTAGGGATTTATGAGGCTAAACTATTACATTTTATGCTTATTTGTTGTGTATAAAAATCCGGCGACCCAAGGATCAATTTGTTGCATAAATTTAAGATAAGGGAAGGATCGAAGACCAATTTGTTGGAAAGATGGTGAGAAAGGCCATTTAATGGATAAAAATAAATGATATCTATTCTGTAATGCTAATTAGAAAGGACTGTAAATATATATACCTTCAATAACCCAGCAGGGAGACCAAATACCGTGCTGTATTTACCTTACAAATGAGTGGATAGCCCTTTAAATCTTGAATGACAGCCACGGTACCATAAAAAATAGAAGGATACCTTAAAACGAATTGGAGACAGACGAAATAAAGTTCTGAGAGGAAGTTTAATGTTTTAACTGTCATTTTTAGTAGGTAATAAAGTCAATTTTCATAGAGAATGTGCTACATGGTTCAGATATTAATAATAATAGTACAATACATCACTATAATTTAGAGTATTCAATTGTTCCAATATGGATCCGAACTGAACCTGAACCCCCCTTCACAGTATGTCCCAGGCATTAATACTGTAGATCACGTCAGTTGTTGATAAACATTCATTGGCTGAATAGATAGTTCATTTCCGCAATATCCCACGGTGGTGCTGGTTGTCGAGCACTCATTGGACCAGCACATGGATGATGAGACTGTTATCGTGACATCTTCGTGACGTCATTGAGGGCCATAGACCGGGAAAGCACAGAGGCTGGCGTTGCTATGGCAACCTGAAGATAACATTCTTTCCCTGCACTGTGAACTTTCGACAGAGAGAAATGCTCCTTCTCACTAGGCCCCAAGGCCACACTGATATCGAAGCAGCTGCATGTAAAATAAAATCAAAACAGCACACTACAGTATGGTGAATTTTGTGGCTACAGGCAGACAGTATGGAGACTTCCATAAGATACTAAATCTGAATGTGGCGTCAGGAAATCCATAATATAAGTATGATAAAATAATATAAAGGATAATATAGGGCTGAGATGATTAGGCATGTGGATGGTGACATGACATAAATAGGATAAAGAGAACAACCCAGGGTAAACAGGCAGTAGGCTAAGAGTAAAATTATGATAAAAGGGCAAGATGACCAAATATGACCTATATGGAACACGGTCTGGGCCAAAGTTCTATCTGAGTTGACCAACAGAATATGATGGAGTGGCCAACTTGACATGACGTGTAAACAACATGTCAGAATTTATCTAACAACTAGGCTATACAATACATAATATTATTGTTCCTAAACAAGGAGTTATTTCAGACAGCCTTTAGTGCCGGTTTTCTATTCTTAAAAGATTACATTAAAAAATATTGTATTGTTATTGTTCTTATTATTCTGATGCAGTAAGGGAATAAAGCATTATAGTGTAGCAAAATACGTCATTATATGATGCGTTAGTGTGCAAATAGTCAATAAAAACTATTTGTTATGCCCTCCGTCTCTCAACAAGTGAAAGTTGGCTGCTTTGCATTCCTCACCATTGTCACGGTCTGCGTGTGTGTGTGCGTGCGTGCGTGCGTGCGTGCGTGCGTGCGTGCGTGCGTGCGTGTGTATCATTGCCTTTAATCTGTCTGTGCTGTAACTGGACTGTTACCATGGCATTGGGGAAGGTGAAAAACATAAACAGGATGTCATGTCATAAATCACCCAGGCCTAGCTGCCACCAGAATATCACCCAGTTCAACTCCAACCCCATGCAGTTCAAACCCCTTTACGGGTGACGAGTTACGGGCGACGAGTTTTGAGCCTGTAGATCTGCTATTTTTGCTATATTTGAATTTAAATCCAGATTTTTTTTTCCATATATTTTTTAGATTGGAATCCTGAAAACTAAAGTTACATTTTTATTTAATTTAAAATGCATTTAGTTATACTTATGGTAACTTTATGAACTCAAATGCTGTCACTTTTCTAGCAATTTGTTCTATGCATTTCTCCATCTGTCTGTATTTGTGTCACTCCACCTGCTATAACAGACGGCACTTAAGTAATACATATAGTACAGTACAATAGAGCGTCGCAGTCCCGCCCCCTACCATGGCCCAGGAAATGATTCTCCGTTCATTTTCCTCATAGACATTTCAGAAAGTATTTATTTAAAGACGTTTACGCCGCGGACAAAGCCAACTCGAGTCGTGACAAATCATGACAACAAACACAATTTTTTGGGCCGAACAAATAATTAGAAAGAAGAAAAAAACGGCAGGTTACAACACTTTTTTTGTTGTTTTTCTTCCTTGTACAAATGACTTGTATACCTACTTACTATAAACACATTAAGTAGACAATAAGATATCATAAAGTGGTTAAGTTAATCACACACACGCTCCGCACACAATGGCTTAATTGTTTAGGTGTGATCGTTCACGACACTTGACTCGGTGCCAAAGATGCGACGTACTTCAGGTGACAGCGGTACTTTTCCTGACGAATCCTACTTGCATTCACATAGTCTGTGAGAAATAATAACACCTTAAAACATGTACTTTCACCTCGCTGTATGGCGTGCCAATTTCATTTTTACACCTCTGCTGCTTAGCGGACGGTGTGGTGTTGTAGAGGAGGTCTCTACTAGTGTGCATATGTCACACTAGTCGATACATAGCAGGGATTTTTGTCCAGCGTCCACTTTAGTTCACTTTGGTCTGGAAATGGGATTTTTTTTTTTACCTCTGACCTCATGCCAAAACATTTTTTACACCTCTGCTGCTTAGCGGACGGTGTGGTGTTGTAGAAGAGGTCTCCCCGGACATGTGCATATGTCACACTAGTCGATACATAGCAGGGATTTTTGTCCAGTGTCCACTTCAGGGATTTTTGTCCAGTGTCCACTTTATAAAATCCATGCACTCCAGTGAATAGGGATTATTGTCCAGCGTCCACTTTATAAAGTCCATGCACTCCAGTGAATAGCATTTATCCATTTAGATAACTTTTTAATTACTTATCTTTACACAGAAACATTACTTATTACTTATTTGTACATAAATGCTTAATTTATAGTTTTAAGGTGCAAATGAATCTTTCTTTCAATACTCTAGAGGGTACTCTTATTTTGAAGAGATTGTCCACTGGAAGTCTTATATTTGCTAGCTTAGATTTGCCAATTAGGCAATAGAGCATATAATGAAAAGGATATCTTTGAAAGACAAAGAAGAGGTCCCGCACACTGTCAGACACTTGCCAAAAAAATGTTGGTCAACGTTTCGGTCGCTTAGACCTTCATCAAGACAGACAATGTTTTTTTTTGCGTGTCTGACAGTGTGCGGGACCTCTTCTTTGTCCCTTTTCTTATTTTTTGTGGCTTTCACCTTTTATTTTATATTTTTATGGAGGGACAGACAGTAGGCTGACAGGAAATGGGGAGAGAGATGGTGGGAAGACATGCAGTAAAGGCCGTCGGGATTGGGAGTCGAACCCACGGCACACTGCCAGACTGGATTACCAGCCAAGGTGCCTGGACCACTGAGCCATGGCCCAGGCCAAAGATACCCTTTTCACTTTTGAAAAGTCACACCACACACATAGCCACTGCTACATAGTAAAAAAGCCAAAGCCACAGACACCTTCAACTCAACAGAGTGACAGAGCAGTTAAAGAGAGGGTCACACACGAGACACCGGTTCTGATTGGACCTGCTGCGACCTGCAGGTCAGCTGTACAACAACACATAGACAGAGGGTCACACACGAGACACCGGTTCTGATTGGACCTGCTGCGACCTGCAGGTCAGCTGTACAACAACACATAGACAGAGGGTCACACACGAGACACCGGTTCTGACTGGACCTGCTGCGACCTGCAGGTCAGCTGTACAACAACACATAGACAGAGGGTCACACACGAGACACCGGTTCTGACTGGACCTGCTGCGACCTGCAGGTCAGTTGTACAACAACACATAGACAGAGGGTCACACACGAGACACCGGTTCTGACTGGACCTGCTGCGACCTGCAGGTCAGTTGTACAACAACACATAGACAGAGGGTCACACACGAGACACCGGTTCTGACCGGACCTGCTGCGACCTGCAGGTCAGTTGTACAACAACACATAGACAGAGGGTCACACACGAGACACCTGTTCTGACTGGACCTGCTGTGACCTGCAAGTCAGCTGTACAACAACACATAGACAGAGGGTCACACACGAGACACCTGTTCTGACCGGACCTGCTGCGACCTGCAAGTCAGCTGTACAACAACACATAATAGAGGATAGACGGACCTTTATGGAACCTTTGAGGGAAATGGTTTGAGGTTTTATGGAAACCTTTGAGGTTGTCATACCACCAGCAGCACTGGTATCACGTGTAAATATAAATGCACGATGAACCATTAATCTATACCCTGTACAGTCAATCCACAGCAGATACATGAGCATTATACAATCCCATTTATTACTGGATAAATAGTTACACTATTTAGCATAAGTGGGGCTGGTAGCACAAGCACGCACACACCGTGAAAGAGGTGTGTGTGTGTGTGTGTGTGTGTGTGTGTGTGTGTGTGTGTGTGTGTGTGTGTGTGTGTGTGTGTGTGTGTGTGTGTGTGTGTGTGTGTGTGTGTGCGTGTGCGTGTGCATATTTTTGAGTGGTGTAAACCACTCCTACAACTGGCTTTGTTAGTTTACGTGTCTGTCTGTCCGTATGTCTGTCTGTTCGTACCAAAAAATGAGCATGGTTGCTATGGTCACCCAGTTCACACGGGTGTGATTTCATTACGTCAGACATTACGTCAGACCACAGCTGATCAGTCTATATAAGACCTTACACCACTCAGTTCACACGGGTGTGATTTTTGATATATATCCTATACTGTATATAGGTTTAATGTTTGTTTTTAGTTCAATTATGTTTTAAAAACGCCATTGACAATGAAGGGATAATGTACGTAATCTTGTCCCTAACACAAACATTAAATGCCATTAACAATAAAGAGAATTTAATGTTTGCGTTGGCACCGTTTGTTTTACATCATCATTACATCACATAATCAACATGAGATAGACTTTAACACACTTTGGGCGGGAACCCCTTTTGGTGTTTTAAGCATTATGTTATACTTTAGCTATTGAATAAAATCACACTCGTGTGAACTGAGTGGTGTAAGGTCTTATATAGACTGATCAGCTGTGGTCTGACGTAATGTCTGACGTAATGAAATCACACCCGTGTGAACTGGGTGACCATAGCAACCATGCAAATTTTTTGGTACGAACAGACAGACAGACAGACAGACAGACAGACAGACAGACAGACAGACACGTAAACTAACAAAGCCAGTTGTAGGAGTGGTTTACACCACTCAAAAATAGCAGATCTACAAGCTCATAGCTTGAGCTTGTAGGTCTGCTATTTTTGAAAAATCGTGAAAAATATGACGCAAACCTTTATATATATTCTTTCAGAGCGAACATTTTTAACTAAAATCTTTGCTTCTGGAAGGTCCCTGGGATGGGGGGTCGGCGATGGGGGGTCGGCGGCCAAATACAGATAATTCTGGGGGTCCTTGGCATGAAAATGTTTGAGAACCACTGACATAGAAACATGGGTTTTTCAGAAAACTGTCAGGATTTAGAAGGCATTTATAGAATCCTAACGTCTAAATGGGTTAATATATTAGCGCCCCTCACTTCACACGGGTGTGATTTTATTTGTTCAGCACCCGTCAACTTTTTGAGATGTGTGTGTTTCCATTTTGGATCTTATCTCATAGTAGGCTTAGAGTATATTATGAATATATATATATATATATATATATATATAGTATATATGAATATATATACTCTAAGATAGTAGGCTTAGAGTATATTATGAATATATATATATATAGTATATATGAATATATATACTCTAAGATAGTAGGCTTAGAGTATGAATAGAGTATGAATATATATATATATATATATATATATATATATATCCCTGTCCACAGTGAGTCTTATATGTCCCTGTCCTCAGTGAGTCTTATATGTCCCTGTCCACAGTGAGTCTTATGTCCCTGTCTGTCCACAGTGAGTCTTATGTCCCTGTCTGTCCACAGTGAGTCTTATGTCCCTGTCTGTCCACAGTGAGTCTTATGTCCCTGTCTGTCCACAGTGAGTCTTATATGTCCCTGTCTGTCCACAGTGAGTTGTCCATGTCTGTCCACACACAGTGAGTCTTATATGTCCCTGTCTGTCCACACACAGTGAGTCTTATGTCCCTGTCTGTCCACAGTGAGTTGTCCATGTCTGTCCACACACAGTGAGTCTTATATGTCCCTGTCCACAGTGAGTCTTATGTTTCTATAGTGTCAGCCATGTCTCTGTCCATCGTGTCACTTGTGTCTCTGTCAACAGTGTCCACGTTGTCCATGTTGTCACCATCCTTATCCTCATCCATTGTGGTTTAGGTCGGACGACCTGCATGCTGCCTCCTGGTCACGGTGTTTCACAGCTTTCATGTCTGCCGGACCGGTCTCATGTCCGCTGGTAGAATACATGTTTCTACATCCAGCAGGTATATGATCTGCAGCTCCATCATGTGCTCCACCTGTTGAATGATTCCTCCACCTGCCAGTCCTCCTGTCTGCATGCAGAGTCACCAAACTTCACCACCTTGGCATCAGCACCACACTCTGCAACTGGATTCGGGACTTTCTGACCAACAGACCCCAGTCTGTTAGGTTGGATAATCACACCTCCTCCACCCTGACACTGAACACCGGTGTACCACAAGGCTGTGTGCTTAGCCCTCTCCTCTACTCCCTCTTCACCTTTGACTGCGTTCCGGTGCATGGTTCCAACACCATTATCAAGTTTGCGGATGACACCACGGTGGTAGGCCTGATTAGGAACAACAACGAGTCGGCCTACAGGGCACCTGGCGGCGTGCTGCGCTGACAATAATCTGGCTCTCAACACCACGAAGACCAAGGAGCTAATTGTGGACTATAGGAGAACGAACCGCTGTGACCACACCCCGATCCACATCAACGGGGCGGTGGTGGAGCGGGTGTCCAGTTTCAAGTTCCTGGGTGTTCACCTCACTGAGGACCTCTCATGGGCTCTCAACTGCTCCACCCTGTTCAAGAAGGCGCAGCAGCGTCTATATTTCCTAAGGAGATTGAGGAAGGCTCACCTTGATCCCCGGATTTTGGTGAACTTTTACCGCTGCACCATTGAGAGCATCTTGACAAATTGCATCTCAGTGTGGTACAACAGCTGCACAGTGTCTGATCGGAAGGCCCTGCAACGGGTAGTAAAAACTGCCCAGTACATCATCAGCACCCAACTCCCGTCCATTGAGGATCTACAGCGCCAAAGATGTCTGCGTAGGGTGAGAGGCATCCTGAAAGACCCCTCTCACCCAAACCACAGACTCTTTGCCCTTCTTCCATCCGGGAGGCGATATAGGACTATTGGTTCCCGCACTAGTAGGCTCAGGAACAGCTTCTTTCCTGTTGCTGTCTCCCTGCTGAACTCTGCCCCTCCTCAATGACACTGAACAATGATACCCCCTTCCTCCTACCCATCTGAACTCTCATGCTCACACCCAGGGCTCCAGCGTGCGACCTATTAGGTCGCATATGCGACTTAATTTATTAAGGGTGATACTTAAAATTGAATGAGGTCGCACAGGTGCGACTTGCTGGAAGGATGAGTGGAGGAAAAAAAAAACATCCCGCAGTGCTTGCCCGTTCCATTGATTGAAAACATTGGACGTTCGCCTGACGCCCAGTGTTCAAAGAACGATCGTTCACGAAAACCCACAAATAAGCCCTTCAGACTTGGATGGTCAGAGCGGCGCGATTACATAGCCTACAAAGTCAATTCAAAGACGAGAATTGCGCAAACGGGCGCGGCACGACCTGCCGCGGTACAAACTGGACGAACCGAGGCGAATATATATTCAGGTCTGAACACAGCTTATCCGACACAAATTAACTAATCTTTCTCAGCTGTACAATTTCACTGGAGCGCGCAGCGCGCATATCTAACTGCATGATGATCAGTCATGATCTACACAGACAGCCGACTCCCAACCCAAACACTGAGTGAAACTTAGTAAACGTGTTGTTTGATTAAACATGTGCCACGAAATGTGCCACGAAAAATAGCTTCCAAAGCATGTTATGTTTGCATCGAGGAGGTAGCCTGTGTCCATACCATAGGTCCATACATGATGATCGGCCAACAAAATACATTAATCTCCCTCCCAGTGTGAAGAGCACTGATGCCTGATTTATTCTTCGTGTTCCGTGCTGAAAATAGCTGATCTACAAGCTCGCAACGCGTCGCGGACACGACGCGTTGTAGATCAGCTATTTTCAGCACGCGGAGATATGCAGGCTCTGAGAGCATTCAGAAACTTTTGCCTTCACAATAAAAGCATGCAGCTTTCACAAGTTGGCCCATAAAGACAAGGAAAAGGATTAAGAATTTGGTGGCATTTCACATTGCAAAAGATTTTTTCCAAAATGTAAAAATATTATAATAAGGAATTAATTTGGATAATGGTAATGGAGATATTGTACAAATTGTCACTTTATTAATCCAAAAGGTTTGGACTGCATTTAATTTTCAACACAAAACCTTTAACTGACTTTCTGTGTGTGGAATATAAATATTGCCTTTATTGACTGAGTGACTTTGTGGTGGGTTGAAACCATCTACAGTGTTTTGAAGTATAACCAGGTAGGTTGCTGTTTTTTACACAGTGACCTTTGTAGGGGGTTTTATGATTCAAACCTTTAATGGTGGAAACCACTACATAAATAAATGGCGCCCGATGTGGGCATGATAAGATTAAGATCATGTATTAATACCACGCTATACAAAGAAAAAAATGGTGCTACCTAATTTGTGGTGGCGCTACCAAATGAAAAGGTAGGTGGCACCAGTGCTACCTGTGGAAAAGTTAGTCTGGAGCCCTGCTCACACCATACATACAGTAGCATCTTATGGCTTGTGTCGGTGGGTGTGTATATATATGCATACTCCTTATTTATACTTCATTGCTTATTTTTCTATTTATTTTTCTATTTATTATATACTACTGTACATACTGTACATTCTGTACATTAATCAACAAGTGTATTTATTTCCATTACTGCATTACTGTATTGCACTCTGGCTAGATGCCACTATTCATTTCATTGTCAAAGTATTTGTATACTATGTGCAGTGACAATAAATTGAATCTAATCTAAAAACAATCTGATGATTGGCAGAGAGTTCAGAGATCCATGGCCGCGACTTGATGTCAGAATTGTGGATTTGAAATAAGAAGCTTTCATTTGATGTCCTTTTTCTCTTACTGTAGAACGTTTATACAAGCATCATTATTATTTGTTTACTGTTTTCACATGCAGTCTTGAGTACGTGGTGACATTAGTAGGTTCAAATTCCCATTCCTTTGCAAACTTCCAGAATGTTTCGCATTCAAACTGGGATATGGTGTGAGCTTCTTCCCCAATACAAGCCATCGATCGATCGATCGATCGATCTATCTATCTATCTATCTATCTATCTATCTATCTATCTATCTATCTATCTATCTATCTATCTATCTATCTATCTATCTATCTATCTATCTATCTATCTATCTATCTATCTATCTATCTATCTATCTATCTATCTATCTATCTATCTATCTATCTATCTATCTATCTATCTATCTATCTATCTATCTATCTATCTATCTATCTATCTATCTATCTATCTATCTATCTATCTATCTATCTATCTATCTATCTATCTATCTATCTATCTATCTATCTATCTATCTATCTATCTATCTATCTATCTATCTATCTATCTATCTATCTATCTATCTATCTATCTATCTATCTATCTATCTATCTATCTATCTATCTATCTATCTATCTATCTATCTATCTATCTATCTATCTATCTATCTATCTATCTATCTATCTATCTATCTATCTATCTATCTATCTATCTATCTATCTATCTATCTATCTATCTATCTATCTATCTATCTATCTATCTATCTATCTATCTATCTATCTATCTATCTATCTATCTATCTATCTATCTATCTATCTATCTATCTATCTATCTATCTATCTATCTATCTATCTATCTATCTATCTATCTATCTATCTATCTATCTATCTATCTATCTATCTATCTATCTATCTATCTATCTATCTATCTATCTATCTATCTATCTATCTATCTATCTATCTATCTATCTATCTATCTATCTATCTATCTATCTATCTATCTATCTATCTATCTATCTATCTATCTATCTATCTATCTATCTATCTATCTATCTATCTATCTATCTATCTATCTATCTATCTATCTATCTATCTATCTATCTATCTATCTATCTATCTATCTATCTATCTATCTATCTATCTATCTATCTATCTATCTATCTATCTATCTATCTATCTATCTATCTATCTATCTATCTATCTATCTATCTATCTATCTATCTATCTATCTATCTATCTATCTATCTATCTATCTATCTATCTATCTATCTATCTATCTATCTATCTATCTATCTATCTATCTATCTATCTATCTATCTATCTATCTATCTATCTATCTATCTATCTATCTATCTATCTATCTATCTATCTATCTATCTATCTATCTATCTATCTATCTATCTATCTATCTATCTATCTATCTATCTATCTATCTATCTATCTATCTATCTATCTATCTATCTATCTATCTATCTATCTATCTATCTATCTATCTATCTATCTATCTATCTATCTATCTATCTATCTATCTATCTATCTATCTATCTATCTATCTATCTATCTATCTATCTATCTATCTATCTATCTATCTATCTATCTATCTATCTATCTATCTATCTATCTATCTATCTATCTATCTATCTATCTATCTATCTATCTATCTATCTATCTATCTATCTATCTATCTATCTATCTATCTATCTATCTATCTATCTATCTATCTATCTATCTATCTATCTATCTATCTATCTATCTATCTATCTATCTATCTATCTATCTATCTATCTATCTATCTATCTATCTATCTATCTATCTATCTATCTATCTATCTATCTATCTATCTATCTATCTATCTATCTATCTATCTATCTATCTATCTATCTATCTATCTATCTATCTATCTATCTATCTATCTATCTATCTATCTATCTATCTATGATCACTCTGCCAAGCTGTCTGTGCCTTCCTGTTGTTTCTGTGTTGAGTGCTGTGGAAGCAACTCTATTTCCCATAAATACTCACAATTGAATGATCTCTTCAGTGTCTTCTTGTGCCCTCTGCAGGTTGCAAGAGGAGACAGTTTTGTTCCCTAATGAAGTTGTTTTTATTTTGTTTCTGTTTTGTAAAGCGACTTTGAGTACTTGAGTAAAAACGCTATATAAATTGTATGTACTGTATGTATGTGGGCCTGGCTTGTACAGTCACGACTACATCAAACATGGTGTAGTTCTGTACTGTGAACATCAGGTTTCTTAAAGAGCGCTATGCTCTATATGCTCTGCTGCCCCCCTACGAATCTCATCATGGATGGTAAAATGCATTAAAACTACTAAAAATCACACGCACACACGCGCGCACGCAGACAGGCAGGCAGGCAGGCACGCACGCACGCACGCACACACACACACACACACACACACACAGGAGTGATACCTCAGGTCTGACAAAAAAATTAAATAAAATCTACTTTATCTCCTTGGACTGTGGGTGAAGAAGACAACACTGATAACAATTCCAAATTCAAGCCAACCATGGCTCCCCAACATCCTTAAACATTCTGGGGAATGGAAAGAATCCCTGCCATGCAACGATGTGCTGATATCCTTAAGGAACTATAGCCTATACCAGGCAGAGAAGCATAGAATAGAATAGAATAGAATAGACTTTATTTGCCATTTGCACAAGTGCATAGGAAATCTTGGAGCACAGCTCCCAGGGTCAGCATTAAAAAGGGAGGGACAGGTAAGAAAAGAAACATAGAACATACAATCCTAGAATAAATAAGTGTGTCATAGTCTACCTAAAAACAATACATATTCAGTCCTATCGAATCAAATAAAGTGCTTCATGAATCATAATCTGCCTAAAAACAGTGCATAATTCAATTCATCTTTCATCTATCTATCGTATTGAATTCCGTCCCTAATGTCCTCGGCTACTAGTCGCACAGTAGCAGGGAAAAAACTGTTGGAGAAGCGTGTTGTGTGGGTGGAGATGCTCTCTGGCCGGTGGTGTCTCAGGTTGTGTCCTGAGTCCCTCCACACAAACAGAAAGTGAGCAGGATGGTGTGGATCCTTAAGGATGCTCTGTGCTCTCCTCCTACAGCGCTGTGTGTAGATTGTGTCCATGGCAGGGAGATTTAATCCAATGATTCTCTCCGCACTTTTGACAACTCGTTGCAACGATTTCCTCTCAGCTTGGGTAGTGTTTCCAAACCACACCGTGATGCCGCTGGTGAGGATGCTTTCAACGAGTCCTCTGTAGGCCAGAGTAAGAGGTTGAGGACCAAGTCCAGCCTTCTTCAGCATCCTAATGAAGTATAGCCGCTGCTGTGCTTTTTTCACTGTAGCAACAGTGTTTTCCTTCCAGCCCAGATGTTTTGACACATGAAGGCCAAGGAACTTGAACTGGATTTATACTCTCAATACCATGTACTTTACAACCAGAAACCAATTAATTGTGTTTATTATTAATTATATTCATCACTGTAACAGCTATTTTCATTATTGTGTTTCTTATAGGCCTATATGGCCTTATATTATGCATCAATCTTAAAGTTGATTCACCCTACTCAGTCTGCATCTCATGTTATATTCAGAAAGTTGTCAAACTGAGTGAATCTAAAACGTGTGCTCCCTATCTGTCCTGACCCACAGCATCTTTTTGCAATGGGTCTGGTCCACAAGATTTGATACACCACCAAGATACCCATGTACCTGTCTAAATACTTCCTTAATGTCAATGAAGTCCACACCCACAACACAAGAGGGAGTTCAACAAACCATGTACAACCCAGATTCGGCACTAACAAGGGACTAAATTCATTTCGCTCCTATGCCACCAAAATGTGGAACGCATTAAGACATGCAAATCCCTTGATTCCTTCAAAACCGCTCTCAAAGGCCCCCGTAAAATCTGAATCCCCCACCCCCACCCCTTTCCCCCCTCACTGTATATTTTTTCCCTTTTTACCCCCTATGATCATTTCCTGTTTTGGGCTATAAGTGTGTATTCGTATGTCTCTAAATGTTATGATGAAGTGAAAATGGTGGGCCCTATTGTAAACAAGTGTAATGCTTTTATGGTGTCGTCCACTCACAGTTAACAGGTTTTTTATTGAATTGTACTTGAAATGTACTGTAATTCTGCAAACTGTCAATAAATACTTCAATCAATCAATCAAACCCTTTATCTATAATATACATTATGGATCGTTACTATGGACTTAGATGGTTATTCGTCTCAACTGCTCTTTTGGATTATTATCAGGAAGGTGATAATAAGCTATGATCTCTTAACAACAACTACATTTGGGATGTGTGGTCTGGACTGAGGCAGGAATCAGAATGTCACATCACATGATTACAGTGTGGTGTCGTTGGTCAATATTATGTACTGTAGGTGGTATAGCAGGGATGGAAGGAAGGAGGACAGCAAGTCAATCTGTCTGACGTTCGAGGAAGAGATGCCGGAGAGAATATATGTTGAATACATCAGCTATACAGAGTGAGGCCGTTCGAAGAAGCACCACTGCGGTGCTTCTGCTGTCAAGAGTACGGGCATGTGGCCGCAGTGTGTAGGGGGAATGTAGGTGCAGGACTTGTGGAAAGATAAGCTGTGAGGCCTGTACAGTACAGCACCACTCACTTCAGACAGGTCTGATTTTTTTTTTGCAAGAAAGCAAGCAAGCAGTAACAAGATCACCTTGCTCAACAAGTGCACACTTTTGCCACAAGGGGTCTCCCAGGCACAACATGGCATTAGTGACTGCAGGCCTCGTCACTGCAGCCATATTGAGAAACTGGAAGAGCTCGTGACCGTGTTCCGTGTTCACATATTTATTATGAGGAACTATGTGTGGGTGCACGGCTATGTCCATTATTTATGTTCTGCTCTGAAGGGTGACCATGCCATGTTGTGTTGTCTTGTTTGTTTTGTTTCAAAAACGTGATTCAGGATGCTGTCACTTCCCTACTTGTATAGTATATTATAGTATATATATATTTTTTCATACCACCACACTATTTTGCATCGATTCTGCATCGTATGAGTTTGGATTTCCAGAAAGAATAATGTCAAAGGAAAGTTCCATTTAGTATGGGAGACACCTTTTATATGGGACTGCCTGTTTTGTTTGTTTTTATTTTGTATCCTTTTATTTGACTCATTTACATTATTGTGAAAAGTTCATACAAAAAAAGAGAAAAAAATAACTTTTATTTTCCACAGAGATTATTTTCAGCAAAACAATAATGAAAAATACTAACGCAAAAATGCCCTTTTGTCAAGGGAACCAGGAGGATGCCAACTTCTGGGATAGCCTATATGAAAATGTGTCATGCCTGGACCACTAGTATGGAAATGAGATGCAACCATTGTCTAGAGTTGAAATGTCAATAATCATAATGGTATAAAGTAAATTAATACAGTGCATCTGTACAATAACAGCTCTGACACAGAGGATGTATTTTTTTCATTTTTATATGAAAAAAAATAAACATTGTTACAGAATGTTGAATGTACAGTTACTGGTATTCAGTGGCATATAGCAGGCCTAACACTATTAAAGACGTTATGCATACAATCATAATTTGTTCAGACTGTATTGAGAGGATGGCCCTTTGAGATTCAGCATCTCATTTTAGAGGGGTTATACACATAAGACAACCATTACAATAAACACACATGTACATGTATGACTCAGGGACATGTTGGGCCTCTAATTCAGCCAGGGAAATGGAGTTGGAGACAATGGAGAGGCCCTTCGACCGCACGGGAAAAAAGAAGGAAAAGAAACAAACTAACCGATGAACGGTGGCAGAGATTTGGCCTCTAATTCAGCCCGGGAATCATATAGGCTTATATAAAAAATTAAAAAGATCTTATTTATTGACTTTTTTTTTTTTTTTACTAAAACAGGTATGGCTCCTTAAAGCTTAAACATAGGACATTGATGAAGTAACAAAACTCTCATGTCCGGGTGCTTGGTGTTTGGTTTAACGTACTACTAGTCCGACACCCCCTACCTAAAACCCTATAACCTAACCCTAACCCCACAGGGATGCCACGGGTGAGTCTTAACCAGCCACGCATGTGTCGAACTGTTGGACATGCATGTTGGAATGTTAGTATGTCGGACCAAACCAACGTATGCACCCACTCCTGTCCTGACAAGTACAGAAGTGGCTAGTTATGAACTTTGTCCAAGGGCTTGGGCATTGCTCTCAGCTGTTGCTTATTTGTTATGCCTCTTCATCTTCATGTGTCCCATCATCGGAGCATATCCACCACTATGGAACTCCAACCTCGATCCCCCGTCAAAACCGAACTCGGCTTCGAGTGCAACGGTAGAGTCTGTTCTCCTATTACGGCAGTGAATGCTGGACCCCTGAAGCCAACCCTGCAGAAGTCTCTAGATGGGTGCTACTGTGCTACACCAGAATGCTGCGTGCATGCAGTAATTAACATCAGCAAGAGTGCACATGTTACCAACAAGAATCTGTATGATGGAATGCCAACAAAAAAAAGTGAGCCAAAAAAATATAGCAGCCAGGAGAATGAGAGTAGTAGCAGGACACTGCCAAAGACACCAGGAGCTGCCAGCCAGAAAAACTAGTGGTGTGGGAACCAACACACGGGCACCGGTCACCATGGGACGTCCCACATTAACATATGTGGATGTACTCAAGAACGACGCGAAGGAGCGCAAAGCACGAACGAGCTGGCCAGATGTACGGAGAACCGGGGTGACTGGAAGCAACGACGGAGGGCTCGTCTGAGGACGACCTAGAGAGTCCCCAATAACAACATTAAACATATTGTTGTAAATTAGACATATAATAACACTTCAAACATACGATGCATGCTTCCTGTGTATACTATGCACTCACTGACAGCAAACAGTGGTCACATGGGGGCGTGTCACACGCTGAGGCCTGGAGCATACAGTGATTACAACATAAAAATATACAGTTTGCCTAATATGTATTCTTACCATCATGGTCTTGTATAGACCAGTCCAATACTGTAGCCTACCATGTTTTCTCCACATACCACATATAGGCCTACAGTAGCTATACATGCCCTAGTAGGCTACAGTGATTACAACATTATAATGTACAGTTGATAGACCAGTCCATTACTGTAGCCTACCATGTTTTCTCCACATACCACATATAGGCCTACAGTAGCTATACATGCCCTAGTAGGCTACAGTGATTACAACATTATAATGTACAGTTGATAGACCAGTCCATTACTGTAGCCTACCATGTTTTCTCCATATACCACATATAGGCCTACAGTAGCTACATGCCCTAGTAGGCTACAGTGATTACAACATTATAATGTACAGTTGATAGACCAGTCCAATACTGTAGCCTACCATGTTTTCTCCACATACCACATATAGGCCTACAGTAGCTATACATGCCCTAGTAGGCTACAGTGATTACAACATTATAATGTACAGTTGATAGACCAGTCCATTACTGTAGCCTACCATGTTTTCTTCGGCCTAGAGGACATGTGTACATGAATACAAGTTAAAACAAAACACAAATATAAATAAGAGATGAATGCAAAACAATGACTCTTTGTCTCAATGGGCTATTACTATAATATGCTAGATCATTCATTTAATTTGGACTACACAGATAACACAATACAAATAATCTCTAATCCAGCTGTTATTGAAATGATTATGACCTTTTAGGGTATAATTGCTTTACGATGGTGACGTAATGATGATATGTTGCAGTGTCGGGTGGATTAAAAAAAGGGACATACGCATCAAACCACCCGAGTAACCACATTATACCACTAATCATCTCAGAAATTACATATACAGTACATACATATAGACATATACACATATATAGACATATGAGCATATGACGTGATGAATATATGTACCAATGCCAGGGTATAATTGGTTATCGATGGTGACGTAACGATGACATGTTTCAGTGTCGGGTGGACTAAAGGTAATGCCCCTATGTATACATTGTATGTAATCTGACACCACTGCCATAACAGGCATAAGTAATCATTACCATACTTAAAAATACTATTTTTTCTCCTCCAAAAGCAAGGTACGTAGCAAATAGCTAAACCTAGTAATTCAATATTGCAAACGTTCCTTCACAGAGAGGCTGAGATTTGAAAGTTTGTAGCGGTCTACAGTACTTGAACGCTCTGCTTGCGCACTAGTGCAACACGCAAGTAGGCACTCGGCAGAGTGCAGTTCTAGTTACAGTATGGCTTTGGTGATTGCTGATTGGTTGGTGATGTGACTTTCCTCCTCATCTGTCATGTTGGGGTTGTCCTATACCAGTGGTGTTCAACCAGTGGTCCGGGGACCACCAGTGGTCCTTGAGGGGGTTCCAGGTGGTCCCCAGCTAAATGAGGGAGAGGTTGGTAACCAAATGGACCCTTATAGATCTGTAACTCTAGAGAGTGTAAAATGCTACGCTCTCAAGAGTTACATTATGGTTAAACATCTGCATTCCTTATCTTAAATTTACTTTTAATTTCAACGAATTCTACTGACCAGATTTGAAGCTATTACTTTTGTTTTTACCCTTGTTACATTTTTGCATTTATGTGAATTTATTTGTACTTGTATGTAAAGCACTTTGAACTACACTTGTGTCTGAAAGGTGCTCTATAAATAAAGATTATTATTATTATTATTATTATGACTAAATTTACAAGAAGAATTAGAGAATCTAGATTGTAGAATAACTGTTACTTTGATCAACGTTTCCAAAAAGGTCTGTTTTTGGTGAATGCTAAACTCAAACTCACACACACACACACACACACACACACGCACAGCGTCGCACACATACATGCATATGTCTAACTATGAAACTGCTCACCGGTGTCACTTTATTATTCTTAATTCTGAAACATGACCTCCTGACGTGTCAGATCAGAAGGAACGAGAGAGTTAGAGAGCAGAGAATCAAAGCTCTATACACGCAACAAGCAGTAACATTATGCCCTCTAGACCCCTATAGACAAACAGGGCCTATAGCTAGGAGGTTCAAACCTCAGCTCATTGTAGACTTGTAGACAGTGAGAGATAGGATGTGTTTGATAGAGTGGAGAACAGAATGTTGTGTGTAACAAGTGAAGTCTAGGCCCTCGGGTGGTGCAGTGGCAACGTATAGCTGCCCATGCACCACTGTATGGAGGTTGTGGGTTCAAATCCACGTGGTGAATCCTACCACGTGTTCTACACAAACACAACCGGCCCGTGTTCGGGGGAGGGTGATAAGTCACTGTAGCTGGGTCAGAGAGTCCCTGGTTCCATTCTCCACTACATGGCCTGGTGAAGTGTCCCTGAGACCCACAGCTGGGTCCAATAGAGAGATAATGAGCAGTGAAACTGATCCCAGGTCAATTAACACATGAAGCAAGCATGCACACACACACACACACACACACTGTTAGAGTTACACACCCCGTACGGGGGCCATTTGGAACCCACTCAAGGACACTTTGAGACCCACTAGTAGTGTGTGTAGCAGAGTGTTTCCAGTGAGCCAACATGCACGACAATGGGGCGGCGGTGGCTCAGAGGTAGAGTGACCGGATGGAAACCGCAAGGTTCCCAGTTCGAATCCTGTGGGCTCCCCCAGAGTTAGTGTCGACGTGTCCTTGAGCAAGACTGAAGTTTGCCTTGCATGGTTTCCTCCGCCATCGGTGTGTGAATGTAATGCACAATCTCTGTAAAGCGCCTTGGATAAAGGCACTATATGAATGCACCGGTGTGTGAATGTAATGCACAATCTCTGTAAAGCGCCTTGGATAAAGGCGCTATATGAACACCATTTACCATTTAGCAGGCAGCTATGGCAAGCCGTTTTAACATTCATTCAAACCACCCTCCTATCTGTAATATAATGTTTTAGATATCCAAAACCATGTTTCCCTCGCCATACACACTGGCCCTGTGAATGTGTCTCAAGGGAGCTGCCTCAGCAGTTTAGGGGTGGCTGTGTGTACCGTTCCGCTTCTGCATGACATCATTAATTCATTCATTCATTCATTCATTCATTCATTCCACCTGGTCTCTCTCCTACATCTCTCAGATGGGGATTCTCCTCAGCCTCAGTTTGGAAGGGTTGTGAATCAAGACAGGATAAATCGGCCATACAAACACACACACGCACGCACACACGCATGTCCGTCCACACACACACACACACACACACTACACACACATACACACACACACACACACACACACACACACACACACACACACACACACACACACACACACACACACACACACTGCAAGTGATCATGCCTCAGGGTCCTTAATGGATTTACAATAATCTACAATATAATCTTAATAGATTTACAATAAAGCAGAAGAAGCACAAACACATAGTTGATCTAATCTTCATTAAACAGGGTAAAAGGTGACACGTCTTGTGTGGACACTGAAGGGAGTGAGTGGTGAGTGGACACTGAAGGGAGTGAGTGGACACTGAAGGGAGTGAGTGGACACTGAAGGGAGTGAGTGGACACTGTTCAGTGTCCACTCAAGGGAGTGAGTGGACACTGAAGGGAGTGAGGGGACACTGAAGGGAGTGAGTGGACACTGAAGGGAGTGAGGGAACACTGAAGGGAGTGAGGGGACACTGAAGGGAGTGAGTGGACACTGAAGGGAGTGAGTGGACACTGAAGGGAGTGAGGGGACACTGAAGGGAGTGAGTGGACACTGAAGGGAGTGAGGGGACACTGAAGGGAGTGAGTGGACACTGAAGGGAGTGAGTGAACACTGAAGGGAGTGAGTGGACACTGAAGGGAGTGAGGGGACACTGAAGGGAGTGAGTGGACACTGAAGGGAGTGAGTGGACACTGAAGGGAGTGAGTGGACACTGAAGGGAGTGAGGGAGTGAGGGGACACTGAAGGGAGTGAGGGGATACTGAAGGGAGTGAGTGGACACTGAAGGGAGTGAGGGGACACTGAAGGGAGTGAGGGGACACTGAAGGGAGTGAGTGGACACTGAAGGGAGTGAGGGGACACTGAAGGGAGTGAGTGGACACTGAAGGGAGTGAGGACACTGAAGGGAGTGAGTGGACACTACTGAAGGGAGTGAGTGGACATTGAAGGGAGTGAGTGGACACTGAAGGGAGTGAGTGGACACTACTGAAGGGAGTGAGTGGACACTGAAGGGAGTGAGGGGACACTGAAGGGAGTGAGTGGACACTGAAGGGAGTGAGTGGACACTGAAGGGAGTGAGGGGACACTGAAGGGAGTGAGTGGACACTGAAGGGAGTGAGGGAGTGAGGGGACACTGAAGGGAGTGAGGGGATACTGAAGGGAGTGAGTGGACACTGAAGGGAGTGAGGGAGTGAGGGGACACTGAAGGGAGTGAGGGAGTGAGGGGACACTGAAGGGAGTGAGGGGATACTGAAGGGAGTGAGGGGACACTGAAGGGAGTGAGGGGACACTGAAGGGAGTGAGGGAGTGAGGGGACACTGAAGGGAGTGAGGGGATACTGAAGGGAGTGAGGGGACACTGAAGGGAGTGAGGGGACACTGAAGGGAGTGAGGGGACACTGAAGGGAGTGAGTGGACACTGAAGGGAGTGAGGGGACACTGAAGGGAGTGAGTGGACACTGAAGGGAGTGAGGACACTGAAGGGAGTGAGTGGACACTACTGAAGGGAGTGAGTGGACATTGAAGGGAGTGAGTGGACACTGAAGGGAGTGAGTGGACACTACTGAAGGGAGTGAGTGGACACTGAAGGGAGTGAGGGGACACTGAAGGGAGTGAGTGGACACTGAAGGGAGTGAGTGGACACTGAAGGGAGTGAGGGGACACTGAAGGGAGTGAGTGGACACTGAAGGGAGTGAGTGGACACTGAAGGGAGTGAGTGGACACTGAAGGGGTGAAAGTGGATTAACGTCTCATTGTTGACTTCAGACATATCAGGTGTGTCAGACGTCTCAGCTTCACCATGTGTGTTAACGACCTGTCCTAAACCACCTGGTTTACAGTAAGGAGCAGCAAGTGTGTGCACGGTGGACGGTGCATGTGCACACACTTCTATAGAATTGTTAGTGCTCTTACTGCACTGCGCGGGTGTATGTGTGTGTGTGTGTGTGTGTGCAGTTGTGGACACACACAAGTACATTTACTTAAGTACTGTACTTAAAGTACCATTTAGAGGTATTTGTACTTCTACTCCACTACTTCTGAGAGGCAAATATTGTACTTTTACTCCACTACATTTTTTTGAAAACGTTAGTTGGTAGTTACTTTGATTATTACAAAACATACATTACCCACTTCAGCCCTATATACATTTAGGCCATTTGAAAATAGACGATACCGTGATTGTGAGTCATATTATAATCGGGGGCTAGACTACTTCTTTTTCCACAAATGAGTCTTTAAAAAAAAACGGCACAATACGGGTATATAGAATGTGTTAATACAATGTAAAATGGCTGCTCAAGATGCCAACCCACTGACCTGTAACAACACAGCATCATCACCCCATTGACATGAGAACATGCACACACGCACGCACGCACGCAAGCAAGCACGCACGCACGCACGCACGCGCACACACACACGTGAGCGCTGACGTCAATACAACATAAGCTAACGTGTAGTTCCTCCCAACCCCAAGACTAGTGAAGTCAAACCTGTTTTACTCCTGTGAATGACTCACACAGGGTTGTAAAGATACACACGTATCCGCACGCGCATACAGTTGCACACGCACGCTCACACACGCACGCGCAAATAATCTGTGACAAATAAAGAGACAAACAAATCAGACCATGTCAACAGATACGTTATGTATATGTTTCAAAACCACTTCCACTTTGGTTGACGTATGTCTGAACTCAGCCAGGTTTGATTTAATTGGGTTTAATACCACTTACTGATCGTGTGCTGTCTGTCTGTCTGTCTGTCAGTCAGTCAGTCAGTCAGTCAGTCAGTCAGTCAGTCAGTCAGTCAGTCAGTCAGTCGAACATACCAGCCTTTATAATAGTCAGACAAAACCAGGCATCCCACCACATCCCATTACATTACATCTGTGACAAGTGACAACTGTGCAAGCTAGCAGGTCACCTGAGGACACGTCCACTGCCCAGTCCTATATACACATACAGTATACCTCAGCATATCACTGCAACTCAAGTATGCAATTATTGACCAACCTCACCCCTGCCCCCCCTCTCTCTTCTCCCTCGTACACATTGACGCAACACACACACATGACCACAACTGTACCATGTACTGTAAGCCTACTGTGAAAGTAAAGGAGAAAACAAACGTGTGTTTCTTCTTTTTTTTCATACATCACTGTTGTGGCTGACTCATTGTAACAGGAAGTAGTCTTCTGAGTGTAGGGATTTATGTTACATGTTATGCTTACTGTACTTTATTATAGTGTTCCTAGACAAGGAGTTATTGCAGACAGTTTTCTATTCTTATGATTATTGTTCTTATTCTCATTCATTAAGGCATAAAGCATATTATATGATGTGTTTGTGTGCAAATAGTCAATACATTCACAAAACACCCTCCGTCTCAGACAACTATATATGTGACTCTCATTCTATGTGAAGAGAACAAGAGAAAGTTGTTTCCCCCCCCATTGTGGTGTGTGTGTGTGTGTGTGTGTGTGTGTGTGTGTGTGTGTGTGTGTGTGTGTGTGTGTGTGTGTGTGTGTGTGTGTGTGTGTGTGTGTGTGTGTGTGTGTCGTGTGCATCGCATGTGTGCGTGCGTGTGTGTAGCGCGTGTGTGTCTCTCCTTCCCATTCACGTTCCCTCCCTCTCTCTTTCCCTCTCTCTCTCTCTCTCTCTCTCTCTCCCTCTCCCTCCCTCCCTCTCTCTCTCTCTCTCTCTCTCTCTCTCTCTCTCTCTCTCTCTGAATACAAGGCTGTGACAACAATGACCAGAGACACTGTATGAGAGACAACACTAAAACCTGACATGACAATAACACCAGGATAGACTAGGGGACTAACATGAGCAGATAACTAATGAAGAAGGTGACATAGCCTATGTAATGCAATATGTAATCATTAGAATAATTATGTTTCATGTTTTTAATGGGAAATACATATTTAAAAAATAATGGCAGCGTCACCAGGCTTCCTTGCTGAACCTGTTTGTGCTACACATTCATTCACTGTCTCTTTAAAACCAAGTGCTGCTATCTGCAAATACCCAGGAAGCCACACCCTCTTAGCCAGTTCTCTTCAGAAGAAACGAAACTCATATCAGAGCTGTTGTGTGTTGTGTTGTGTTGTGTCGTGTGTTTTTATTCTCTCACTGTGAATGTGTTTTGTCAGTGAAATGTCAGAACAACAACAGGGATGTGAGCTGGACCAGGACCAGTTATGCTGTCCTATCTGTCTGGACATTCTGAAGGAACCAGTGACTCTAAACTGTGGACACAGTTTCTGTAGCAGCTGTATCAAGGGTTACTGGGACCATGAGGACACTGGAGTCTACTGCTGTCCCCATTGCAGAGAGAGCTTCAGTCCTAGACCTGTTTTGAGGAAAAACACATTGCTGGCTGAGGTAAGATGACCTTACAAGATACAATTAACTATACATGAAACTACATGTTCTGCCACAGCAGTTCTACTATATGCACATGCTGTAGGCTATATGGTTATTTGTTCACATTGTATGTTTGTGTTGATAATGATATAGGCTACATTGTTTGTCCATTAAGAATAACTATTTATTATGTGTTAGGTTCTCAAAGTGGGGCCTGGGGACCCCCAGAGGTCCATGAGGCGGTTAAAGGGGGTCCATAAAAAGAGTTTATAGAGCATCACAGTCTGTTTAACCACTGTCAACCTACAGTATACATCAGCTATTTAAACATTGCAGATCTACAAGCTCACAATGCATCTAAACATGATATGCAATATTGTGTCCCTGGCACTGTGGCACAACATATTTTCAGATGGGAGGGGAGTCTGTGGACAAATGCATATTCATTTGAGAACCACTGGTTTAAACAGATGCTAGGTATAAGGTTTGATGGTATTCTAGTACTTTATTCTGTCATTTTGTTGACTAGGGTAATTTACTCTGATCTTTGACTTTGTTAGTCACTGGTTAATCATTAAGCCTTTTGTAGGGGTGAAAAAGAATGATCTGGGCCTACATCGTAATGCCGTCTGAAACTCCTCCCTTCTGAAGATGGCAACCAATACGTGTACTAGAGAAATGATCAACTCCTCCCAAAGCAGGCCAGGCACACCCGAAAGACAACCACAATAATGCACGTGTCCCACATGTGAGAACACATGCACGCGCACTGTGATTCACTAGTACACAGTGAGGGATCTCTCATACACAGCTAGGGAGAGGCGATCACTCATCTGTCTACAACCAAATGAGTTCGAGGCCACAAGCATAAATTCTCAAGAAGTGCACAGATTATTAAAACACAGATCATCAAAACTGGGAGCAGCGGAACAATAAATATGTATAAAATAGAGAAGTGTTTGGGACAAAGCCCAGAGCCAGATGGGCAACATGAGACATGTTTGTTTCCCAGCCATTGTGCACCACAGAGTTGCCAGAGATGTACCACAAGGTTGCCAGATATGAAAATCACGGTCACAAAATAATGAAAAATGACCAAGAAGAATGGGTACAATTTATTAATAAAGTTCAAGGCAAGATGTGGTTCAGAATGCTATAAAAGCTCTGAGAAAAACTGAGCTCGGGGCTCCTTTTTGGTAGTGCGACCGGAGGCTGCATCTCTTCATTTTCTGTAAATTAATTGCTTTTCAATATACTCTACTAAGCTAACCTGATATACCGTTTAGAACCGAGTTATTTGATTCCGTATACCTGACTGTTCCTGTCTATTCAGTTTAGGCAAGTTCTAGTCCTAGTGGTTAAGAATGTCTGCTTACATTGTAGGCTACATTTTTAAAAAGGAAACTCTAACTTTATGAAATGTAAAGTTCAGAACAAGATAATTAGATGTTAAGATAATGTTGTGGGTGCCTGCTGGCCAAGTGGTGCAGGCGCATGCCACACATACTGTAGGCTCTGGCCTGGCAGTGTGTTGCGTGTTTGAGTCCCATTCATGACGATCTTTGCTGCGTGTCTCTCCCCTTCTCTCTCTCCCTCTTTCATGTCTATGTTGACTTGACTATCAATAAAGGCAGAAAAGCCAAATAAAATAAATAAGATAATGTTACAATGCGTTTATCACCATGAAGCTCAAAATGGCTGTGTTGTATTTCTCCTCAGTGAGTGAGCTCTCCTTCTCTTTACTTCCAGCTGGTGATGAAGCTGAGCAGTACAGCAGCTCAGCAGTCTCCTGCTGCCTCCGCTGCTCCGCTGTACGCCGGTCCAGCAGACGTGGCCTGTGATTTCTGCACCGGAGCCAGACGTCGGAAAGCTCTCATGTCTTGTCTGACATGTCTGGCCTCTTACTGTGAGACTCACCTCCAGCCTCACTACAATGTTCCTGTGTTGAAGAAGCACAAGCTGGTCCCAGCCACCGACAAACTGCAGGAGAAGATGTGCTCCAGTCATAACAAGCTGATGGAGGTGTTCTGTCGCACAGACCAACAGTCTATCTGCTATCTGTGCACCATGGATGAACACAAGGGACATGACACGGTGTCAGCTGCTGCAGAGAAGGCAGAGAAACAGGTAGCACCACCATCACTTGAAGATGGATCATGTTTTAAAGATGGAAGCAAGACTAAATATAGTTTTAATATCTGTCAGAGACATTAAAAAGCACACATCACAAATGCTTTCTAAAACAGTAGTTAATTCTCAAACTTTTCCGTGCCAACGACCCCCAAATTCAGATATATTTCGCCACGGACCCCCATCTGAAAATGTTTTGGGTGAGGGACCCCCAGAAAAGAAAGTAAATATCAAAAATCTAAACAAAATATTTTTAGAAATGTTAAAATGTAGCAGATTAACAAGCTCGCAGCAGGGCACAAAGCTGTGAGCTTGTAGATCTGCTTGAGAACCACTTGTTCCAAACCACTGTTCTAAAACAGAGTTTTCTAAAAGATGTATGTTATAAAATCTAAAATGGCACAGATGCTTTCCCGGTTTTAATTATAGGATGAAGTACACTAATTTTGGACCCAATTAAAAAACAGAATCATATTTCACGTCCATTAATCTTGCCCTTCAAAAGTGTATTTTGGAGAAGTTACAAAATTAATAGTCATTGGTCCGACAACGACGACCTACCTCAAAACCTAACCATATCTGCAAGCACAGAGCAGCGCATGTTCGCCAACCTTAATCCGGTCGTTTTTCGCATGTCAGACTATTGACATGTCGGAAAAGCGTACGCACCCTGTTTTACCCTGTATCCTGTATGAGTTCCCTCTCTCCTGATTGGATAGAATTGGTGTCCCGACATGAAAAAGTCCACAATGTTTCCAACCAAACTGTCTCTCTTCCTGCTTCTTGCAGAAACAGCTGGTGACAAGTCAGGAGGAAGTCCAGCAGAAGATCCAGGAGAAAAAGAAGGAGCTGAAAGACCTGAGACAGGTCTTGGAGGGCCTGAACGTGAGTGGTTCTCAAAACTCTTTAATGTCAAGGACCCTAAAATGAGATTTATTATATTATATCTGCTGACCGGACCCCCATTTCAAAGTATTTTGTTCCAGGGACCTCCAGAAGCAAAGATTTAAGTTCAAAATGTTTGCTTTACAAATATATTCAAAGATTTACAGACATTTTCAAGATTGTTTCGAAAATAGCAGATCTACAAGCTCATATTGCGGCACCAAGTGACATGATATGAACTTGAAATCATTGTGTGTGTGCGTGTGCGTGTGCGTGTGCGTGCTAAGCAGAGGTCTGCAGATGCAGCAGTGGAGGCCAGTGACAGGGTCTTCAGTGAGATGATGGCCTCCATTGAGAGAAGACGTGCTGAGCTCAAACAACTGATCAGAGATCAGCAGCAGAATGCAGTGGCTCAGACTGAGGCTCTCCTGAGACAGCAGGAACAGACCCTGGATCAGCTGGAGAGGAGACATGCTGAGCTGGAGGAGCTGTCCAACACTGAGGACATCATCACATTCATTCAGGTTCCACACGTGGCTTTTTGACACTTTGGTTTTGAAAGAACAAATCGGCTTCATATTTCATCCCATTCCATCAAGTGATTACATTACGTTGTAATTTGATTTATTACATTATAGTAGATTACTTGACATGGCATAACATGACATTATTCATGCTGGTAGTTAATAATAATAATAATAATATAGTTCTAGTATACAGTAATTATTACATAATCACAATAGTTTTAGATAATCACAATAAGTGCATAATTGTTTCCATTTAAAAAAAAATTACAAACATTTTCCAAAACTAGCAGACCTAAACGATCAGCATAAAGAAAGAAAAAACAGGTGTGCTTCCTCTGGAGACTGTCCTTTGTTTAAGGCAGTGGGAGCTCAGCTTTAAAATAACTTATAACTCATAAACCAACTAAATGGAAAAACCAGCACCCCAAAATAAAAGATGCAAGACTGATGCAATTTATCATGTTTATTTGAGAACGCTGACGCATTTCGGCAGAGCCTTCTTCATCACGTTTTAGTCTGCTCTGAAGAAGGCTCTGCCGAAACGTGTCGGCGTTCTCAAATAAACATGAGAAATTGCATCTGAGCCAGTCTTGCGTCTTTTATTTTCCATTTAGTTGCTAAATGATCAGCATGTGAGCTTATTTCCACTATTGTGTGTGCGTGCGTGCGTGCGTGCGTGCGTGCGTGCGTGCGTGCGTGCGTGCGTGCGTGCGTGCGTGCGTGCGCATACAATCCGTACATTAAGTAACTGGTTGAACAACAAGGACATCAGCTCAACTCTACAATATTGTGATCAATGCACTGATCTATTGATCATCCCTGTCTAAAGTGGTTTACTGGTCTCTCTGCTTGTCTCTCTCCAGAGTTTCCAGTCTCTCTCCAGTTCCACTGGATCTCCAGTCTCACCCAGTGTGGTCGTCTGTCATCTGAGGTCCTTCACAGATGTGACTGATGTCGTGTCTGGTCTGAGAGACCAACTAGACAACCTCCTGACGACAACTTGGCCACAGATATCAAACCGAGGTGAGATTTAAAAGTGTTTATTGTTTTTCATAGTAACCATGGATGGATGAAGCCAGAAGGAAACTGGAGATGTTTGAACTAGAAACAGACCGATGGTACACAGTAGGCTGTCTGTCAGATTGGACAGTAAAATAAGAATTAAGCAAGAATATTACTCAAAGGAGAGATGAGATTGAAATGGGTTTATAGTGTTTCTAAGCACCCTCTACTGTACAGTACATTTCTAAGGGTTGAATGGATTTTATAAAGGTGGAAGTATTTCTATAGAGCGTCGCAGAAATATTTCCCCATTCATTTTCCCCATAGACATTTCAAAAAGTATTTATTTAAAAACCTTAAAAGCCTCGTACAAAGCTAACAGCCGAGTTGACAAATCATGACAATAAACACATATTTTTGGGACGAACAAATAATTAGAAAGAAGAAAAACCACAAAAAAAGTGTTGTACCCTGCCCTTTTTTCGTCTTTCTAATGTTCTGTTCCGCCCAAAAAATGTGTTTATTGTCATGATTTGTCAACTGGGCTGTTGGCTTTGTCCGAGGCTTTAAAGGTCTTTAACCCATTTTGGGGTGGGAACCCCTTTTGGTGTTTTAACTATGGAAAAATAGCAGATCTTCAAGCTCATAGCGCGGCACTCGGTGCCGCGCTATGAACTTGTAGGTCTGCTATTTTTGAAGATTTGTGAAAATGTGCCTCAAATCTTTGAATATATTGTTACAGACTTACAGAGTGAACATTTTAACTCATATCTTTGCTTCTGTGGGGAAGAACATATTTTCAGATGGGGGGGCGGAGGCATATTACATATCATTTTTGGGGTTCTTGACATGAAATATTGAGCACCACTGATACAGAAACATACGGTTTTTCAGAAAACTGTCAGGATTTTGAAGACATTTTTTTAAATTTCGACGTCAGGCCTGAATGGGTTAAATAAATACTTTTTGAAACGTCTATGGGGAAAATGAATGGGGAATTATTTCCTGGTGTCCTCGCAGGAGCGGGACTGTGCTGTGTTACCTGTGTTTCATATCACCCAGTACATTATATAAATGCACCATCTATTATTATTATTGTTATTATTATATTTTTGTTATTTAATGATCTTCAGGAGTTCTCTCTCCTGATTGGTTGAAAGTTATAAACCACCTCAAAATGTATTTTCTGTTTACTAAAGCAATGATTACTATCGAGCTATAATAGCTTTAACTTTTTGGACCTTCAGTTGAATCCATCCTTCAGAATGATGACGTTTACTGTTTTCTTTCTCCAGTGTGTGCAGTTGATGTTGATGATCCAGAGCCTCAGACCAGAAAGGACTTCTTACAATGTGAGTCCATGTTGATGTTGTTTCTGAACGTTGACGTTTCAACCTGAAATGTTATTTGAAGCTCAGTCTAATGAGTTTGATCTGAGAGAATATTAACTCTAAGCACAATGAGGTTCATGAGGTTTGGATTTTCTTTTGTCGTGTGTTCTCACAGATTCCTGTCCTCTGTCTCTGGACATCAACACAATAAGCAGAGATCTCACCCTGTCAGAGGAGAAGAGGAAGGTGACTGTAACACGACAACAACAACCTTACCCTGATAATGCAGAGAGATTTGTTAACGCTCAGGTGTTGTGTACAGAGGGTCTGTCTGAACGTCGTTACTGGGAAGTAGAGAGGAGGTGTGTTAGAGAGGCTGCTACTGGTATAGCAGTCTGTTATAAAGACACCAACAGACGAGCCGTGTTTGGATCCGATGATAAATCCTGGTCTTTATGGTGCGATAGTAACGGCTACTTGTTCATACACAACAGTGTTGGGACTGAAGTGTCAGGGCCTGTCTCCTCCAGAGTCGGGGTGTATCTGGACCACAAGGCAGGCACTCTGTCCTTCTACAGTGTTTCTGACACAATGACCCTCCTCCACACAGTTCAAACCACGTTCACACAACCTCTCTATCCAGGGATAATGCTTGAGGACTATGGTTATGGAGATACAGCAGAGCTGTGTAAGACATGGTAGACATGTTAAGAATACTGATGAGGATATTCAGTTGAACACTTTGTTTTCTTCATTTAGATTGTAGTTGTTCCCTTCTAGATGAAGCATGTGTTAGAATGATGTGTCACCATCATGATCAATCAACCCATTGATTGTGTTCTGCTCATTGCATTTCTTTGCAGATCAATCGTTATTCAGTATGTCTGTTATCTTGTTCATGTTACTACAGAGCCCTCTGTCAGGCTGTGGAGCCTTTTATGCCTCATTGTGAGCTTGTAGATCGGCTATTTTCAAATGTATATACAGTAGGGCTGAAGTGGTTAATGTATGGTTTGTAATAATAATCTAAATCTACAAAGTAACTAGTAGTAATTCAATTTTTCAAATAGTTGTAGTGCAGTAAAAGTAAGTCAAGTTTGTGGGGTCTCCAGTTCAAATGTGATTAATGTGGTGCGCTGCAGCTGGTGATTTCAGTGGTTCTCAGGTGTAATTACTCCTCAATGTCTAAATTGAATTAAAGAGTTAATCAAAAACAATTGATTTAGTCGCTTATGAAAATATAATTTAACAAGGTGAACAATGTTGTTTTGTTTGTTTTTGGAGGCCCACTTTGCAATCTCCTCACGGCCCACCAGGGGGCCACAGGTTGAGAAGCAGTGCTTTAAACACAGTGTTTACTGTGCTGTAGCTCACAGTGGGTCCCAAACCTGTTCATGTCAAGGACCCCCACATTGACACTCATTAGCCTACGGACCCCCATTTGAAAAGATATGCCAAGGACCCCCAGAAGAGAAGAGTTTTATGGCTCTAGCAGTGATTCTCAACCTGTTTAATTTCAAGGGCCCCCAGTTTGACCTGAATTAGGCTTAACCCATTTTGAAAAAGCTATGTTTCTATATCAGTCGTTCTTCGATTTTTCAAAAATAGCAGACCTACAAGCTCGTAGAGTGCCGCGCTACGAGCTTGTAGATCTGCTATTTTTCAATAGCTAAAGCATAACATAATGCTAACACCAAAAGGGGTTCCCGCCCGAAGGCATTTCTATCTCTGTGACCCCCAATTTATATTGTAAAATTAATGTCAATTTAACTCAAGAGTGTACAAATGGACCCATCAGGGTCCATTTGGTTCCATTTGTACACTCTCAGAGTTCCAGACCCATAAGGGTCCATTTGGTTCCATTTGTAGGCCTACACTCAGAGTTCCAGACCCATAGGGGTCCATTTGGTTCCATTTGTACACTCTCAGAGTTACAGACCCATAAGGGTCCATTTGGTTCCATTTGTACACTCTCAGAGTTCCAGACCCATACGGGTCCATTTGGTTCCATTTGTACACTCTCAGAGTTCCAGACCCATAAGGGTCCATTTGGTTCCATTTGTAGGCCTACACTCTCAGAGTTCCAGACCCATATAGGGGTCCATTTGGTTCCATTTGTACACTCTCAGAGTTCCAGACCCATAGGGGTCCATTTGGTTCCATTTGTACACTCTCAGAGTTCCAGACCCATAAGGGTCCATTTGGTTCCATTTGTACACTCTCAGAGTTCCAGACCCATAAGGGTCCATTTGGTTCCATTTGTACACTCTCAGAGTTCCAGACCCATAAGGGTCCATTTGGTTCCATTTGTACACTCTCAGAGTTCCAGACCCATAGGGGTCCATTTGGTTCCATTTGTACACTCTCAGAGTTCCAGACCCATAAGGGTCCATTTGGTTCCTAGCTATCATTTAGCTGGGGACCCCCTGGATCTCCCTCAAGGACCCCTGGGGGTCCCCGGACCCCACTTTGGGAACCACTGCTGTAGCTCACAGTGGTTCCCAAACCTTTCAGGACGAGACCCAAAAGGGAAATTAGATCTACAAGATCTACAAGATCACAACGCGTCGCTTTGCGCCACGTTGTGAGCTTGTAGATCGGCTATTTTCACTACTTCTTAAACATTTGTTTTCTAGTTTAAGGGATTTCTTAGATTTTGCATTTATTTCTTCATTAGTTCATGAATATTTTTGCTTTTTTGAAAATACAATTTAAGTAATAATAATTAATAAACTAAATGTATAGGAAACACAAACTAAAGGGAGCCATAAAATTATATCTGACTCGACCGAGTGTCTGTTGAAACAGTGCAGACTGTTATTAACCCATTCAGGACGGGAACCCCTTTTGGTGTTTTAAGGCATTATGTTATACTTTAGCTATTTGAAAAATAGCAGCTCTACAAGCTCGTAGAGCTGCTATTTTTCAAATAGTGGAATGTGGTTGAGAAGGCATTTATTAATGGAATGGCTCACCAAAGGTTCTGCTGTTGGCAACGATGGCTGTAGGCTTTCATTTCCACTCTTTCCAAATAGAAAGAAAACACAATGCTTTTTTTTGATTGATTGATTGAAGTATTTACTAACAGTTTGCAGAATTACAGTACATTTCAAGCACAACTCAATACAAAATCTTAACTGTAAGTGGACGACACCATAAAGCATTACACTTGTTTACAAGAGGGTCAACCATGTTCAATTCATCATAACATTTAGAGACGAACAAATATAGCCTACACGTGACTATATAGCCAAAACCAGGAAATCATCATAAAGGAGGTTAATAGGGGAAAAAGCATATGCTGTACAGTGAGGGGGAAAAGGGGTGGGGGGGGGTTGAGATTTTACGGGGGCCAGTTTCGAATTGCAGCCGTCCGTAGGTGCCCTTTGAGAGCGGTTTTGAAGGAGTCAAGGGATTCACATGTCTTAATGACAGTTGGTAGCTTTACATAATATTTGTAGTATCATCCATCTATTGATTATTGTTTACATAGGTGACATGTTGAATTGAGCCACTATACTTCTCTATCAGCTAATATAATAGCTGTATTACAAACAAGACTATTCTATTCTGCCAAGTATTATCCCTGTTACCACGCCAGTACACTTGGACCATTATATGGGTTTACACTGCCCTCTAGCGGCCAAACAGACTAATGGCCAGTTGAGTGCCTACTGCACAGAAGTATTATAAAGAAAAGAAAGTCGAGGGATGAACATAAGTCAAGTATATTAACACTAAACATAATTCATGAGAAGCGAGAGTTCTCTGCATAAAGGTTTTCTTTCACAGAAAATTAAGTCAAGTGTTCTCAAGTCAAACTGGTCCAGGTGTGACTTGGGATTTTGAGACAACCACGTTATTGAAAATCACACACGTGTGAAGTGAGTGGTGCAACTCTGTGTGGGGGTCTCCGGGGGGGGTCCCCGGAACATCCAGACCCCCAGGAACGTGACTAGGGGGCTGGCACTGCTAAATGCCTATGTGCCTAAGTGACTGAGTGATATGTCAATCACTCATGCATGTCATCAATATTAAGCCCATATATGGAGATCCCTGGTGTCATCAATATTGGCCAGCAACTCTACGTCTCACCTAAAAACCTCAAACCCTTAGATCTCCATATATGGAGCTGACCTCTTCTGACATTCCATAATATGTTGATCCTTCATCCATCCTTCCTCTTCGATGTCTCCCTTTTGACTTATACCTGTCCATTTAAACTCTAGACGGAGTTATTAGTGCAGCCGGCGAAAACTAGAGTTCTCAACAGGCCCGAAAATGAAGGCCTGGCCCTACCTGGGCCCTCATTAAACCCTGTACACTCAAGAGAATGTCCCCGCTACCACCCTTAGATTTCCATATACTGTATGGAGCTGACCTCTTCTGACATTCCATATGTTGATGTGACCTCATCAAACCCTGTACGCTCAAGACATGCTCCTTATATGGGAAGTACAGAATTCATTCCATGTTGGCCAGTATGAGATGATGCATGATGATGTATGATGATAAGAGCTGATAATTACGCTAAATATGACGTAAATTAAACATCAAAACATTAAACAAAAAGCCCGAAAATTAAGGCCCGGCCCTACGTGGGCCCTCATCAAACCCTGTACATTCAATACACTGCCCCCGCTGCCACCCTTAGATCTCCATATATGGAGCTGACCTGTTCTGACATTCCATATCTTGATCTGACCTCATCACAACCTATAGACTCAAGATACGCTCCATATATGGCCAGTAAACACAGTAATGGTATTACTAAAGGTGATAATATTACATTAAAAGTTTTAGTTATACTTTCCAATACTGGTAATAATCGCATCCATGCTTTACGTTTTATATCATGTGTTGCTTTTTGAACTAAAAAGTTACTGTGACCAGCAGAGGGTGCTAAAACATTTCACATGAATTCATTGGTGCATCTTAACCTGAACTAAAATACAGTATACTTCTATTTCACAATAAAATGTAATGAAATGAGAGACTGGCTGGGAGCTTTAAAAGGTTTATACTGTCCCATTTGCATAGCCATCCAAATTATGGTTTACAGTTTCATAGATGCTTGTGTTGCCTAAAGTGGAACAAATAAGCATTCCTGTGGTGCTTATTTTTTGTTATTTCAAACATGGGTTCACTTTCACAGATGTACATCCAAATGGGACATTAATTACTTAACAAATGAGGATTTTGACAAGCAGAGGTCACTTATTATGACCTCCTGATGTGTCAGAAGGAACGAGAGAGTGAGGCCTCATTCACACGTACCAAACACCAATCAAGCAATGTTTGGTCGTTGTTTTGTTTTTTTGGGCCACCACAATGCTTTTCCAATGGGAGTCACATGGTTTGATCAAACATTTGTGTTTGATCGCTGATTGCTGATTCCTCCCCCCTCATCAAACAAAAATGTTTGGTCAAACCATGTGACTCCCATTGAAAATGAATTGGAGCAGCAATCAAAAACCAATCAGGCATCACACACGGACCGAACATTTGTTGTGTAGGTGTGAACTAGGCCTCAGGCCTCATTCACACGTACCAAACACCAATCAAGCAATGTTTGGTCATTTTTTTGTTTTTTTGGGCCACCACAATGCTTTTCCAATGGGAGTCACATGGTTTGATCAAACATTTGTGTTTGATCGCTGATTAATGATTGCTCCCCCCTCATCAAACAAAAATGTTTGGTCAAACCATGTGACTCCCATTGAAAATGAATTGGAGCAGCAATCAAAAAGCAATCAGGCATCACACACGGACCAAACATTTGTTGTGTAGGTGTGAACTAGGCCTTAGGCTTCGTACACACCTTTCGGACACACAGATCTGTCCGACCGACCACTGATTACATTTTTATGATTTGATGCCTCCATGTCCCACAATGCTTTGCGCGATTTGGGCGGTGCTACATACGCGGAAATAGATGCACATATGTTCAGTGTAGTTTTCTTGACTGCAGCAGCAGCTAGCGGTAGTTTGTCGAGGCCGTTTTTCACACTCCAAGTTCACTTAGGCCACTTTCACACCTAAAGTTCGCTTATAAGGTCCGGATCAAGGACCAAGGACCAAATATTTGCATTTTGATTTTGGTCCGTTTGGTGTTCACACTGGACTTTGTAAAGCGTACCAAATATGTAAACAAATGACACGTGGACATGTTAAGCGAACCAAATAGTGAAAAAAAGAAAAGGTCATTTTACGACGGAGGGAAAAATAACATGAGGGGGTGCGGGAAATCACTGTCTACAATTTTTCACACAGAGAGAAGAGAACAGCAACATGAATCATGATTGCAGCAACAACTTGAAATTGCATTAATTCTTAATAATTATTTTATTAGCCAAATAAGACAACAGATGAACAGAGGAGCAGGTGTTTGAACAATAATGTGCTTGCTGCTGGTGCATACAATTCACCGGAGACGTACAGCCTACAAAAAAAGTATCCCCGAATCCCGATAAAAATGACTTTTCTTCCATGTGTGCACCTTAACCTGAATCGATATAGGCCTATGTTATTTCTGCGCATCAAATCGACGGGCATTTCCATGTCATCTTATGGTTTAAACTTGAAGCCGTGCTGGTCAGTTAAGCTTCAAGTCAGAACAGCTCCGCTGCAGTTGACCTATATCACGTCTTTTGCTATAGTGATGTAATCAATGAATCATTTAGGACCACCTGTGTAGCTTATTTAACATTTGCTCCATTGGCTCTTTATGCGTGCGGCCGTGCGCTAGAGCGAGACAGGATGATTTTAAATATTTCTCTGTCTGCGTCTCTCCCATAGAGCTATAAAATATATCGGGTCTCTCCCCCCACATGTGCGCGCGTCATAACTTTGCGTGGTGGCGGTGGCGCATGCTTAAAATAAACAGATCTACAAGCTTACATCGTGTACCATACCGTAAGTACCATTCGTGTCGATAACTTGTATATCTGTTATATTTGCGCATGTGAACCTCGTACGCTGCCATTACATTTCTACTCTAGGCTACTCATAGACATATATCCGTCTACTATTAAAATCAATAGTGATCCCCGTAAAAAAGACATGCTTTTAGAACTAATTATTAATGCAGCCTCACAACTGCCGAGGCCCGACGGCTATTTTGGCTATCGTCCTGTATTTCTGTATATAGAATAGAACTTGGAGACAGCCGTGCGCAACTTGGACTCTCCAAGTTACGCATGGCCGTAGCCAAAAGAAGACATACAAACAAGCGATATAATAGTCTGTGTCACGTAACTCAGAATACTACAGCCTAAACCCCACCCAGTGCTGTCAAGAACGGAAGTTCTCTCCTATTAGTTGGCGGTTAAAACCCACCCTTCTGTCCGATCTGAAGTCCCACCCTGTTCGTTGGCTGTTTTGACTACAAGGTGTCCGATGTGTTTGTTGTGCCCTCCGCCCCCACATCGGACAGGTTCGTCCGATCAAACGACGTGACTCCCATTGAAAATGAATTGGAGCAGCAATCAAATAGCAATCAGGCATCGCACACGGACCAAACATTTGTTCTTTAGGTGTGTACGCAGCCTCAGGCCTAGTTCACACGTACCAAACACCAATCAAGCAATGTTTGGTCGTTTTTTTGTTTTTTTGGGCCACCACAATGCTTTTCCAATGGGAGTCACATGGTTTGATCAAACATTTGTGTTTGATGGCTAATTGCTGATTGCTCCCCCCTCATCAAACAAAAATGTTTGGTCAAACCATGTGACTCCCATTGAAAATGAATTGGAGCAGCAATCAAAAAGCAATCAGGCATCACACACGGACCAAACATTTGTTGTGTAGGTGTGAACTAGGCCTTAGAGAGCAGAGAATCAAAGCTCTATACAAGCAACAAGCAGTAACATTATGCCCTCTAGACCCCTATAGACAAACAGGGCCTATAGCTAGGAGGTTCAAACCTCAGCTCATTGTAGACTTGTAGACAGTGAGAGATAGGATGTGTTTGATAGAGTGGAGAACAGAATGTTGTGTGTAACAAGTGAAGTCTAGGCCCTCGGGTGGTGCAGTGGCAACGTATAGCTGCCCATGCACCACTGTATGGAGGTTGTGGGTTCAAATCCACCGTGGTGAATCCTACCACGTGTTCTACACAAACACAACCGGCCCGTGTTCGGGGGAGGGTGATAAGTCACTGTAGCTGGGTCAGAGAGTCCCTGGTTCCATTCTCCACTACATGGCCTGGTGAAGTGTCCCTGAGACCCACAGCTGGGTCCAATAGAGAGATAATGAGCAGTGAAACTGATCCCAGGTCAATTAACACATGAAGCATGCATGCACACACACACACACACACACACACACACTGTTAGAGTTACACACCCCGTACGGGGGCCATTTGGAACCCACTCAAGGACACTTTGAGACCCACTAGTAGTGTGTGTAGCAGAGTGTTTCCAGTGAGCCAACATGCACGACAATGGGGCGGCGGTGGCTCAGAGGTAGAGTGACCGGATGGAAACCGCAAGGTTCCCAGTTCGAATCCTGTGGGCTCCCCCAGAGTTAGTGTCGACGTGTCCTTGAGCAAGACTGAAGTTTGCCTTGCATGGTTTCCTCCGCCATCGGTGTGTGAATGTAATGCACAATCTCTGTAAAGCGCCTTGGATAAAGGCGCTATATGAATGCACCGGTGTGTGAATGTAATGCACAATCTCTGTAAAGCGCCTTGGATAAAGGCGCTATATGAATGCACCATTTACCATTTAGCAGGCAGCTATGGCAAGCCGTTTTAACATTCATTCAAACCACCCTCCTATCTGTAATATAATGTTTTAGATATCCAAAACCATGTTTCCCTCGCCATACACACTGGCCCTGTGAATGTGTCTCAAGGAGCTGCCTCAGCAGTTTAGGGGTGGCTGTGTGTACCGTTCCGCTTCTGCATGACATCATTCATTCATTCATTCATTCATTCATTCATTCCACCTGGTCTCTCTCCTACATCTCTCAGATGGGGATTCTCCTCAGCCTCAGTTTGGAAGGGTTGTGAATCAAGACAGGATAAATCGGCCATACACACACACACACGCACGCACACACGCATGTCCGTCCACACACACACACACTACACACACACACACACACACACACACACACACACACACACACACACACACACACACACACACACACTGCAAGTGATCATGCCTCAGGGTCCTTAATGGATTCACAATAATCTTAATAGATTTACAATAAAGCAGAAGAAGCACGAACACATAGTTGATCTAATCTTCATTAAACAGGGTAAAAGGTGACACGTCTTGTGTGGACACTGAAGGGAGTGAGTGGACACTGAAGGGAGTGAGTGGACACTGAAGGGAGTGAGTGGACACTGAAGGGAGTGAGTGGACACTGAAGGGAGTGAGTGGACACTGAAGGGAGTGAGGGGACACTGAAGGGAGTGAGGGGACACTGAAGGGAGTGAGGGGACACTGAAGGGAGTGAGTGGACACTGAAGGGAGTGAGGGGACACTGAAGGGAGTGAGGGGACACTGAAGGGAGTGAGGGGACACTGAAGGGAGTGAGTGGACACTGAAGGGAGTGAGTGGACACTGAAGGGAGTGAGTGGACACTGAAGGGAGTGAGGGGACACTGAAGGGAGTGAGGGGACACTGAAGGGAGTGAGTGGACACTGAAGGGAGTGAGTGGACACTGAAGGGAGTGAGTGGACACTGAAGGGAGTGAGGGGACACTGAAGGGAGTGAGTGGACACTGAAGGGAGTGAGTGGACACTGAAGGGAGTGTGTGGACACTGAAGGGAGTGAGTGGACACTGAAGGGAGTGAGGGGACACTGAAGGGAGTGAGGGGACACTGAAGGGAGTGAGTGGACACTGAAGGGAGTGAGTGGACACTGAAGGGAGTGAGGGGACACTGAAGGGAGTGAGGGGACACTGAAGGGAGTGAGTGGACACTGAAGGGAGTGAGGGGACACTGAAGGGAGTGAGTGGACACTGAAGGGAGTGAGGGGACACTGAAGGGAGTGAGGGGACACTGAAGGGAGTGAGTGGACACTGAAGGGAGTGAGTGGACACTGAAGGGAGTGAGTGGACACTCAGGGAGTGAGTGGACACTGAAGGGAGTGAGGGGACACTGAAGGGGTGAAAGTGGATTAACGTCTCATTGTTGACTTCAGACATATCAGGTGTGTCAGACGTCTCAGCTTCACCATGTGTGTTAACGACCTGTCCTAAACCACCTGGTTTACAGTAAGGAGCAGCAAGTGTGTGCACGGTGGACGGTGCATGTGCACACACTTCTATAGAATTGTTAGTGCTCTTACTGCACTGCGCGGGTGTATGTGTGTGTGTGTGTGTGTGTGTGTGTGCCTTTGTGGACACACACAAGTACATTTACTTATGTACTGTACTTAAAGTACCATTTAGAGGTATTTGTACTTCTACTCCACTACTTCTGAGAGGCAAATATTGTACTTTTACTCCACTACATTTTTTTGAAAACGTTAGTTGGTAGTTACTTTGATTATTACAAAACATACATTACCCACTTCAGCCCTATATACATTTATGCCATTTGAAAATAGACGATACCGTGATTGTGAGTCATATTATAATCGGGGGCTAGACTACTTGACATTCTTTTTCCACAAATGGAAAACGGCACAATACGGGTATATAGAATGTGTTAATACAACGTAAAATTGCTGCTCAAGATGCCAACCCACTGACCTGTAACAACACAGCATCATCACCCCATTGACATGAGAACACGCACGCACACACGCACGCACGCATGCGCACACACACACACACACACACACATGCGCACACACACGTGAACGCTGACGTCAATACAACATAAGCGAACATGTAGTTCCTCCCAACCCCAAGACTAGTGAAGTCAAACCTGTTTTACTCCTGTGAATGACTCACACAGGGTTGTAAAGATACACATGTATCCGCACGCGCATACAGTTGCACACGCAGGCACACACACTCACACACGCACGCGCAAATAATCTGTGACAAATAAAGAGACAAACAAATCAGACCATGTCAACAGATACGTTATGTATATGTTTCAAAACCACTTCCACTTTGGTTGACGTCTGTCTGAACTCAGCCAGGTTTGATTTAATTGGGTTTATAATAGTCAGACAAAACCAGGCATCTCACCACATTACATCTGTGACAACTGTGCAAGCTAGCAGGTCACCTGAGGACACGCCCACTGCCCAGTCCTATATACACATACAGTATACCTCAGCATATCACTGCAACTCAAGTATGCAATTATTGACCAACCTCACCCCTGCCCCCCCTCTCTCTTCTCCCTCGTACACATTGACGCAACACACACACATGACCACAACTGTACCATGTACTGTAAGCCTACTGTGAAAGTAAAGGAGAAAACAAACGTGTGTTTCTTCTTTTTTTTCATACATCACTGTTGTGGCTGACTCATTGTAACAGGAAGTAGTCTTCTGAGTGTAGGGATTTATGTTACATGTTATGCTTACTGTACTTTATTATAGTGTTCCTAGACAAGGAGTTATTGCAGACAGTTTTCTATTCTTATGATTATTGTTCTTATTCTCATTCATTAAGGCATAAAGCATATTATATGATGTGTTTGTGTGCAAATAGTCAATACATTCACAAAACACCCTCCGTCTCTGACAACTATATATGTGACTCTCATTCTATGTGAAGAGAACAAGAGAAAGTTGTTTCCCCCCCCATTGTGTGTGTGTGTGTGTGTGTGTGTGTGTGTGTGTGTGTGTGTGTGTGTGTGTGTGTGTGTGTGTGTGTGTGTGTGTGTGTGTGTGTGTGTGTGTGTGTGTGTGTGTGTGTGTCGTGTGCATCGCATGTGTGCGTGCGTGTGTGTAGCGCGTGTGTGTCTCTCCTTCCCATTCACGTTCCCTCCCTCTCTCTTTCCCTCTCTCTCTCTCTCTCTCTCTCTCCCTCTCCCTCCCTCCCTCTCTCTCTCTCTCTCTCTCTCTCTCTCTCTCTCTGAATACAAGGCTGTGACAACAATGACCAGAGACACTGTATGAGAGACAACACTAAAACCTGACATGACAATAACACCAGGATAGACTAGGGGACTAACATGAGCAGATAACTAATGAAGAAGGTGACATAGCCTATGTAATGCAATATGTAATCATTAGAATAATTATGTTTCATGTTTTTAATGGGAAATACATATTTAAAAAATAATGGCAGCGTCACCAGGCTTCCTTGCTGAACCTGTTTGTGCTACACATTCATTCACTGTCTCTTTAAAACCAAGTGCTGCTATCTGCAAATACCCAGGAAGCCACACCCTCTTAGCCAGTTCTCTTCAGAAGAAACGAAACTCATATCAGAGCTGTTGTGTGTTGTGTTGTGTTGTGTCGTGTGTTTTTATTCTCTCACTGTGAATGTGTTTTGTCAGTGAAATGTCAGAACAACAACAGGGATGTGAGCTGGACCAGGACCAGTTATGCTGTCCTATCTGTCTGGACATTCTGAAGGAACCAGTGACTCTAAACTGTGGACACAGTTTCTGTAGCAGCTGTATCAAGGGTTACTGGGACCATGAGGACACTGGAGTCTACTGCTGTCCCCATTGCAGAGAGAGCTTCAGTCCTAGACCTGTTTTGAGGAAAAACACATTGCTGGCTGAGGTAAGATGACCTTACAAGATACAATTAACTATACATGAAACTACATGTTCTGCCACAGCAGTTCTACTATATGCACATGCTGTAGGCTATATGGTTATTTGTTCACATTGTATGTTTGTGTTGATAATGATATAGGCTACATTGTTTGTCCATTAAGAATAACTATTTATTATGTGTTAGGTTCTCAAAGTGGGGCCTGGGGACCCCCAGAGGTCCATGAGGCGGTTAAAGGGGGTCCATAAAAAGAGTTTATAGAGCATCACAGTCTGTTTAACCACTGTAAACCTACAGTATACATCAGCTATTTAAACATTGCAGATCTACAAGCTCACAATGCATCTAAACATGATATGCAATATTGTGTCCCTGGCACTGTGGCACAACATATTTTCAGATGGGAGGGGAGTCTGTGGACAAATGCATATTCATTTGAGAACCACTGGTTTAAACAGATGCTAGGTATAAGGTTTGATGGTATTCTAGTACTTTATTCTGTCATTTTGTTGACTAGGGTAATTTACTCTGATCTTTGACTTTGTTAGTCACTGGTTAATCATTAAGCCTTTTGTAGGGGTGAAAAAGAATGATCTGGGCCTACATCGTAATGCCGTCTGAAACTCCTCCCTTCTGAAGATGGCAACCAATACGTGTACTAGAGAAATGATCAACTCCTCCCAAAGCAGGCCAGGCACACCCGAAAGACAACCACAATAATGCACGTGTCCCACATGTGAGAACACATGCACGCGCACTGTGATTCACTAGTACACAGTGAGGGATCTCTCATACACAGCTAGGGAGAGGCGATCACTCATCTGTCTACAACCAAATGAGTTCGAGGCCACAAGCATACATTCTCAAGAAGTGCACAGATTATTAAAACACAGATCATCAAAACTGGGAGCAGCGGAACAATAAATATGTATAAAATAGAGAAGTGTTTGGGACAAAGCCCAGAGCCAGATGGGCAACATGAGACATGTTTGTTTCCCAGCCATTGTGCACCACAGAGTTGCCAGAGATGTACCACAAGGTTGCCAGATATGAAAATCACGGTCACAAAATAATGAAAAATGACCAAGAAGAATGGGTACAATTTATTAATAAAGTTCAAGGCAAGATGTGGTTCAGAATGCTATAAAAGCTCTGAGAAAAACTGAGCTCGGGGCTCCTTTTTGGTAGTGCGACCGGAGGCTGCATCTCTTCATTTTCTGTAAATTAATTGCTTTTCAATATACTCTACTAAGCTAACCTGATATACCGTTTAGAACCGAGTTATTTGATTCCGTATACCTGACTGTTCCTGTCTATTCAGTTTAGGCAAGTTCTAGTCCTAGTGGTTAAGAATGTCTGCTTACATTGTAGGCTACATTTTTAAAAAGGAAACTCTAACTTTATGAAATGCAAAGTTCAGAACAAGATAATTAGATGTTAAGATAATGTTGTGGGTGCCTGCTGGCCAAGTGGTGCAGGCGCATGCCACACATACTGTAGGCTCTGGCCTGGCAGTGTGTTGCGTGTTCGAGTCCCATTCATGACGATCTTTGCTGCGTGTCTCTCCCCTTCTCTCTCTCCCTCTTTCATGTCTATGTTGACTTGACTATCAATAAAGGCAGAAAAGCCAAATAAAATAAATAAGATAATGTTACAATGCGTTTATCACCATGAAGCTCAAAATGGCTGTGTTGTATTTCTCCTCAGTGAGTGAGCTCTCCTTCTCTTTACTTCCAGCTGGTGATGAAGCTGAGCAGTACAGCAGCTCAGCAGTCTCCTGCTGCCTCCGCTGCTCCGCTGTACGCCGGTCCAGCAGACGTGGCCTGTGATTTCTGCACCGGAGCCAGACGTCGGAAAGCTCTCATGTCTTGTCTGACATGTCTGGCCTCTTACTGTGAGACTCACCTCCAGCCTCACTACAATGTTCCTGTGTTGAAGAAGCACAAGCTGGTCCCAGCCACCGACAAACTGCAGGAGAAGATGTGCTCCAGTCATGACAAGCTGATGGAGTTGTTCTGTCGCACAGACCAACAGTCTATCTGCTATCTGTGCACCATGGATGAACACAAGGGACATGACACGGTGTCAGCTGCTGCAGAGAAGGCAGAGAAACAGGTAGCACCACCATCACTTGAAGATGGATCATGTTTTAAAGATGGAAGCAAGACTAAATATAGTTTTAATATCTGTCAGAGACATTAAAAAGCACACATCACAAATGCTTTCTAAAACAGTAGTTAATTCTCAAACTTTTCCGTGCCAACGACCCCCAAATTCAGATATATTTCGCCACGGACCCCCATCTGAAAATGTTTTGGGTGAGGGACCCCCAGAAAAGAAAGTAAATATCAAAAATCTAAACAAAATATTTTTAGAAATGTTAAAATGTAGCAGATTAACAAGCTCGCAGCAGGGCACAAAGCTGTGAGCTTGTAGATCTGCTTGAGAACCACTTGTTCCAAACCACTGTTCTAAAACAGAGTTTTCTAAAAGATGTATGTTATAAAATCTAAAATGGCACAGATGCTTTCCCGGTTTTAATTATAGGATGAAGTACACTAATTTTGGACCCAATTAAAAAACAGAATCATATTTCACGTCCATTAATCTTGCCCTTCAAAAGTGTATTTTGGAGAAGTTACAAAATTAATAGTCATTGGTCCGACAACGACGACCTACCTCAAAACCTAACCATATCTGCAAGCACAGAGCAGCGCATGTTCGCCAACCTTAATCCGGTCGTTTTTCGCATGTCAGACTATTGACATGTCGGAAAAGCGTACGCACCCTGTTTTACCCTGTATCCTGTATGAGTTCCCTCTCTCCTGATTGGATAGAATTGGTGTCCCGACATGAAAAAGTCCACAATGTTTCCAACCAAACTGTCTCTCTTCCTGCTTCTTGCAGAAACAGCTGGTGACAAGTCAGGAGGAAGTCCAGCAGAAGATCCAGGAGAAAAAGAAGGAGCTGAAAGACCTGAGACAGGTCTTGGAGGCCCTGAACGTGAGTGGTTCTCAAAACTCTTTAATGTCAAGGACCCTAAAATGAGATTTATTATATTATATCTGCTGACCGGACCCCCATTTCAAAGTATTTTGTTCCAGGGACCTCCAGAAGCAAAGATTTAAGTTCAAAATGTTTGCTTTACAAATATATTAAAAGATTTACAGACATTTTTAAGATTGTTTCGAAAATAGCAGATCTACAAGCTCATATTGCGGCACCAAGTGACATGATATGAACTTGAAATCATTGTGCGTGTGCGTGTGCGTGTGCGTGTGCGTGCTAAGCAGAGGTCTGCAGATGCAGCAGTGGAGGCCAGTGACAGGATCTTCAGTGAGATGAAGGTCTCCATTGAGAGAAGACGTGGTGAGCTCAAACAACTGATCAGAGATCAGCAGCAGAATGCAGTGGCTCAGACTGAGGCTCTCCTGAGACAGCAGGAACAGACCCTGGAGCAGCTGGAGAGGAGACATGCTGAGCTGGAGGAGCTGTCCAACACTGAGGACATCATCACATTCATTCAGGTTCCACACGTGGCTTTTTGACACTTTGGTTTTGAAAGAACAAATCGGCTTCATATTTCATCCCATTCCATCTAGTGATTACATTACGTTGTAATTTGATTTATTACATTATAGTAGATTACTTGACATGGCATAACATGACATTAATAATGCTGGTAGTTAATAATAATAATAATAATATAGTTCTAGTATACATTAATTATTACATAATCACAATAAGTGCATAATTGTTTCCATTTAAAAAAAGTACAAACATTTTCCAAAACTAGCAGACCTAAACGATCAGCATAAAGAAAGAAAAAACAGGTGTGCTTCCTCTGGAGACTGTCCTTTGTTTAAGGCAGTGGGAGCTCAGCTTTAAAATAACTTATAACTCATAAACCAACTAAATGGAAAAACCAGCACCCCAAAATAAAAGATGCAAGACTGATGCAATTTCTCATGTTTATTTGAGAACGCTGACGCGTTTCGGCAGAGCCTTCTTCATCACGTTTTAGTCTGCTCTGAAGAAGGCTCTGCCGAAACGTGTCGGCGTTCTCAAATAAACATGAGAAATTGCATCTGAGCCAGTCTTGCGTCTTTTATTTTCCATTTAGTTGCTAAATGATCAGCATGTGAGCTTATTTCCACTATTGTGCGTGCGTGCGTGCGTGCGTGCGTGTGTGCGTGCGTGCGCGTGCAATCCGTACATTAAGTAACTGGTTGAACAACAAGGACATCAGCTCAACTCTACAATATTGTGATCAATGCACTGATCTATTGATCATCATTGATCATCCCTGTCTAAAGTGGTTTACTGGTCTCTCTGCTTGTCTCTCTCCAGAGTTTCCAGTCTCTCTCCAGTTCCACTGGATCTCCAGTCTCACCCAGTGTGGTCGTCTGTCCTCTGAGGTCCTTCACAGATGTGACTGATGTCGTGTCTGGTCTGAGAGACCAACTAGACAACCTCCTGACGACAACTTGGCCACAGATATCAAACCGAGGTGAGATTTAAAAGTGTTTATTGTTTTTCATAGTAAACATGGATGGATGAAGCCAGAAGGAAACTGGAGATGTTTGAACTAGAAACAGCCTGATGGTACACAGTAGGCTGTCTGTCAGATTGGACAGTAAAATAAGAATTAAGCAAGAATATTACTCAAAGGAGAGATGAGATTGAAATGGGTTTATAGTGTTTCTAAGCACCCTCTACTGTACAGTACATTTCTAAGGGTTGAATGGATTTTATAAAGGTGGAAGTATGTCTATAGAGCGTCGCAGAAATAGTTCCCCATTCATTTTCCCCATAGACATTTCAAAAAGTATTTATTTAAAAACCTTAAAAGCCTCGTACAAAGCTAACAGCCAAGTTGACATATCAGGACAATAAACACATATTTTTGGGACGAACAAATAATTAGAAAGAAGAAAAACAACAAAAAAAGTGTTGTACCCTGCCCTTTTTTCGTCTTTCTAATGTTCTGTTCCGCCCAAAAAATGTGTTTATTGTCATGATTTGTCAACTGGGCTGTTGGCTTTGTCCGAGGCTTTAAAGGTCTTTAACCCATTTTGGGGTGGGAACCCCTTTTGGTGTTTTAACTATTGAAAAATAGCAGATCTTCAAGCTCATAGCACGGCACCGAGTGCCGCGCTATGAACTTGTAGATCTGCTATTTTTTGAAAATTTGTGAAAATGTGCCTCAAATCTTTGAATATATATATTATTACAGACTTACAGAGTGAACATTTTAACTCATATCTTTGCTTCTGTGGGGTCCCTGGAAGAACATATTTTCAGATGGGGGGGCGGAGGCATATTACATATAATTTGTGGGGTTCTTGACATGAAATATTGAGCACCACTGATACAGAAACATAAGGTTTTTCAGAAAACTGTCAGGATTTTGAAGACATTTTTTTAAATTTCGACGTCAGGCCTAAATGGGTTAAATAAATACTTTTTGAAACGTCTATGGGGAAAATGAATGGGGAATTATTTCCTGGTGTCCTCGCAGGAGCGGGACTGTGCTGTGTTACCTGTGTTTCATATCACCCAGTACATTATATAAATGCACCATCTATTATTATTATTATTATTATTATTGTTATTATTATATTTTTGTTATTTAATGATCTTCAGGAGTTCTCTCTCCTGATTGGTTGAAAGTTGTAAACCACCTCAAAATGTATTTTCTGTTTACTAAAGCAATGATTACTATCGAGCTATAACAGCTTTAACTTTTTGGACCTTCAGTTGAATCCATCCTTCAGAATGATGACGTTTACTGTTTTCTTTCTCCAGTGTGTGCAGTTGATGTTGATGATCCAGCCGAGCCTCAGACCAGAAAGGACTTCTTACAATGTGAGTCCATGTTGATGTTGTTTCTGAACGTTGACGTTTCAACCTGAAATGTTATTTGAAGCTCAGTCTAATGAGTTTGATCTGAGAGAATATTAACTCTAAACACAATGAGGTTCATGAGGTTTGGATTTTCTTTTGTCGTGTGTTCTCACAGATTCCTGTCCTCTGTCTCTGGACATCAACACAATAAGCAGAAATCTCACTCTGTCAGAGGAGAAGAGGAAGGTGACTGTAACACGACAACAACAACCTTACCCTGATAATGCAGAGAGATTTGTAGGGTACGCTCAGGTGTTGTGTACAGAGGGTCTGTCTGAACGTCGTTACTGGGAAGTAGAGAGGAGTGGTAGAGATGCTGCTATAGCAGTCTGTTATAAAGACACCAACAGACGAGACATGTTTGGATACAATGATAAATCCTGGTCTTTAGTGTGCAATAGTAACGGCTGCTGGTTCATACACAACAGTGTTGACACTAAAGTGTCAGGGCCTGTCTCCTCCAGAGTCGGGGTGTATCTGGACCACAAGGCAGGCACTCTGTCCTTCTACAGTGTTTCTGACACAATGACCCTCCTCCACACAGTTCAAACCACGTTCACACAACCTCTCTATCCAGGGATAGGGCTTTGGTACCTGAACTATGGAGATACAGCAGAGCTGTGTAAGACATGGTAGACATGTTAAGAATACTGATGAGGATATTCAGTTGAACACTTTGTTTTCTTCATTTTGATTGTAGTTGTTCCCTTCTAGATGAAGCATGTGTTAGAATGATGTGTCACCATCATGATCAATCAACCAATGGATTGTGTTCTGCTCATTGCATTTCTTTGCAGATCAATCGTTATTCAGTATGTCTGTTATCTTGTTCATGTTACTACAGAGCCCTCTGTCAGGCTGTGGAGCCTTTTATGCCTCATTGTGAGCTTGTAGATCGGCTATATTCAAATGTGTATATACAGTAGGGCTGAAGTGGTTAATGTATGGTTTGTAATAATAATCTAAATCTACAAAGTAACTAGTAGTAAAAAGTTTTCAAATAATTGTAGTGCAGTAAAAGTACATAATTTGGATCTGAGATGAAGTGGAGCATAAGTAATAGTGTTGGAAATTGAAAATACTCAAGTTGAAGTACAAATACCTCAAAATTGTACTTGCGTGCAGTACTTTAGTAAGTGTACTGTTAATTTCCACCACTGCTTATTGTGAAACATAGTTTTATCAGTCAACAGTAAACAAAGCAACATAGTATGTAGACTTGTAGAGTGTATACAGGGTATATCCGCACATTTCTAAAGTGACAATGTAATAACATCATGACTCTGATGAAGACCGCATTGAGGTGGAAACGTTAGTCGTTCTCTTGTACTAGCAGCTAATAAAAAGGTTTAAAATGTCCGTGCTGCTCCAGTGTCCTCTCCTCCTTCTGCAACATGTGTCCTTGTTCCTGTGATGCAGCGGAGCAGACATTCCAGGCTTGAGGCGCGTTGCTAGACTCCCTTTGTGACAATTTAATCACTTTTAGACCCTTTGAATACGTCCAAGACGAAAAAGATAATTTCTGCATCAAAAGTAATCAATAGATTACTTTTACTGTCTTGTACTGTCTGTCTGTGTTTGTTTTATTTGTCTTGTTCTGACCTTGATTGGGGGAGATATTTACATGTCGGATACAGCAAAATGTACATGTTTATTCATTCAATAAAAATAAAGTGTTTATATAAAGAAAGTAATCAACAGATTCTCACAATATTTTTTTTATTCAAACTAAACGTAATTAAACACTTTATTTTGGGGCAGTCTCCAGTTCAAATGTGATTATTTTGGGAGATTCATCTCCAGTTCAATCTTATTTTGGGGAGTCCCCGGTTCAAATGTGATTAATGTGGTGCGCTGCAGCTGGTGATTACAGTGGTTCTCAGGTGTAATTACTCCTCAATGTCTAAATCGAATTAAACAGTTAATCAAAATAATTGCTTTTGTCGCTTATGAAAATATAATTTAACAAGGTGAACAATGTTTGTTTTTGGAGGCCCACTTTGCACTTTTGCAAGAATTCAATTTTTTTTATTTTGTTTGACTTTGATTAGTTATATTTGGAAGCTGTATAAACATGATGGGAGACTTGGCATGTTAGCATACCTCTACTAAAAGTAGTATGTATTTCACCCTGAGATACAAATCATTGTTTTCTATGGTGGATAAGCTATAAGATAAGCTTTTTGGAATTAGTGTTTTTGCTTATTTTACACAAGAGATGCTGTATTAGGTTATATGGGGACACACATGGCACCGAATACTGAATGACCCAGCTAGGACTTGACACGTGCAGTCCAGCAGGGGGAGCCCTTGTCATTGAGATATAATAATGAGAGTAGGAGCAGAGAGGATACTGATTGATTTGTAGCTTTATTAAACGCATTATTCATATTTACATCTACAGACCTTTGATCAGCATTAAATATCAGCCTCAATCCACCGTCTTTTAATACAAAAACATACAGTATATAAAACAACTGTCTCTCTCTAAGGGTGCTGTATTTACAACAAGAGTATAGGCTACATACAGTGATTACAACATAAAAATATACAGTTTGCCTAATATGTACGTATTCTTACCATCATGGTCTTGTATAGACCAGTCCAATACTGTAGCCTACCATGTTTTCTCCACATACCACATATAGGCCTTCAGTAGCTATACATGCCCTAGTAGGCTACAGTGATTACAACATTAAAATGTACAGTTGATAGACCAGTCCATTACTGTAGCCTACCATGTTTTCTCCGGCCTAGAGGACATGTGTACATGAATACAAGTTAAAACAAAACACAAATATAAATAAGAGATGAAGGCAAAACAATGACTCTTTGTCTCAATGGGCTATTACTATAATATGCTAGATCATTCATTTAATTTGGACTACACAGATAACACAATACAAATAATCTCTAATCCAGCTGTGTATGTTGAAACGAAGTCCTTTTGTCCTCACCTTCCCATGAATAAGTTCTATGTGTTCAATTGAGAGAAATATTCATCCACTCAAGTGTAATTCCTGTTACTCCAGATATCTTACTTTGGACATAATTGGAAATGCATATAAATTGTTTTACACAAAATCTATTAACCTATATGGGCAGTGTGACAGTTGTCAGTTATCAGACTTGTAAACAGTGAGAGAATGTGTTTGATAGAGAGTGAAGAACATAATGTTGTGTGTAACAAGAGTCCTCAGGTGGTGCAGTGGTAAAGTCTCTCTCTCTCCCTCTCTCTCTCTCTCTCTCTCTCTCTCTCTCTCTCTCTCTCTCTCTCTCTCTAAACTGTTTCATTCCTGTGATGAAACACCAGTGCTCTCATGACCCCAAACATATACTTCCTCCTTTGATTGTGTGTGTGACTCACTCACTTCCATTCATACTGACGGACAGTATATCTGTATGCAAATATAAGCAGACTGACCTTGATCTCTCCATAAAATAAACACAGGCGTTACAAGTCATTTCAGTTCACACAGTCAACGTGCTGTTAAAGGGTCATATACTGTAAATAGTAAATGTAACCACTTGTCTTTGAATGTAATCACTTGTCTTTGAACAAGTCCAAATAATTCAACTCTGACCTTTCTTGGTACCTGGAGAGCTTGTGCTGCTATTGGTCATCGTCTTGGTGTTCTGTCTACTGTCTCTGGACATTACAGACTTTACAGACATTACAGACACACGCACACATTGTGTGTGTGTGTGTGTGTGTGTGTGTGTGTGTGTGTGTGTGTGTGTGTGTGTGTGTGTGCGCGTGAACCAGCCACGCCTGTGGGGACTGGACACGCGTTGCGTATGCCTCAGGGTGCTTAATAGATTTACAATAACTATGACTAATTAACTATTGATTAGACAGGTGAAAGGTGACTCAAGACAGTTGTAAACCACGTGGTTTACAGTACAAAAGCGGAAGAGTGTGTGTGTGTGTGTGTGTGTGTGTGTGTGTGTGTGTGTGTGTGTGTGTGTGTGTGTGTGTGTGTGTGTGTGTGTGGCGTGCGTGCAACTTATAAAAGTTATTTCATCAGTCCTACTGAAAACAGTCGCCTCATATTTCATCTTTAGCACCAAACTCTCTGCATGCTAACATTGATTACAGTACGTCAGTGGTTCTCAAAGTGGGGACCGGGGACCCCCTGGGGTCTTTGAAGGGGATGAACAGCAAAATTTGGTTTAATGTTCTGCTCTCATGTTCTCCCCGTGTCCCCTAGGGTAGGTACAGTAATCCTGGTCTCTAAACTACCTCCCCCTGGCCAGCCGGGAGCCTGATGGAGGGGAAAGGAACTGGTCTTAATACCGTGTTCCTTCCACGCGTTACGTCCGGCCGGGGAAACTCTCCCCTGTCAGGTGAAAAGAAGCAGCTTGGACTCCTCGGGCAGTATTATGCGTGTCTTAAGTACCAGGTGTTATGACTTAATTTAAGACCTGGAGGCGTGATCAATGCCATTTGGTTATTCTGAGTGGCCAAACAGCATTGACCAGGTCTTACGTTAAGTAATAAGACCTGGTACTTAAGACACGCATAATACTGCCCCTCATGCATAGAAGGAAGCATGAGGTCAGTCCGCTGCCCCCTCCCCCCCCCCCCCCCCCCCCCCACGTTGGCAGAGGAAGTGTAGCGCCCAGGATTACATTAGATAATTGACACTGGGTGAAAAAATGGGTTGCAAAATGGTAGTTGTAGCTGTAGTTCTGTAGTGTGTGTCTGTGAGCATTAGTCTCTGGAGGCATTTGAATACACTGAGAAGAGGCTTGTTAAAGATGGAGATAAATGTCCTGTGTTTGGTTTCCTCTCCAATACAGAAAAATAAAATAAATAAAAGCACTGACGTGCAGACTCTAAACTCAGACACTCCATTTTGATTTGTGTTAATATAATGGCTGCTCAAGATGCAAAGCCACTGACAACAACAACACAGCATCATCACCCCATTGACGTGAGAGCACACACACACACACACACACACACACACACACACACACACACACACACACACACACACACACACACACTCTCCTGCCCCGTCCTCATCTCTCACCCCCCCTTCTCTCTCTCTCACACCACACACTCTCTCTTGCCCCTTCCTCATGTCTCTCATCCCCCCATCCACTCACTCACACACACACACACACACACACACACACACACACACACACACACACACACACACACACACACACACACACGCTTTCTCTCATGCCCTTCCTCATGTCTCATGAATCTCATGAATTTATTCTGAATATGGGAATGACTGGCCATTTGCATTATTACTGTACTACATAGCCTACTGTGCATTTGTTTCTTTGTTGGAAGTATTATGTAAAAATAAATCACTATGCTATATATTGTGTTAAATGCACCAAAAGGTGCATTTAACCCATTCTGGGCGGGAACCCGTTTTGGTGTTTTAAGCATTATGTTATACTTTAGCTATTGAAAAATAGCAGATCTACAAGCTCATAGCGCGCCACCGAATGGCGCGCTACGAGCTTGTAGGTCTGCTATTTTTGAAAAATCGTGAAAATGAGCCACACATCTTTGAATAGCCTATATATTCTTTCAGAAGACTTTTTATTTATTTCGACGTCAAAACCATTTACCTGGTAAACCAGGCCACAGCCGATGGGCAACATTTGCTCTCCAAGAGGTAACAACATAGGGGTCTTCGACCAGGTAGCCGACTGGTGTGGTGTCCATCTTCTTCATCTCTATAGACCAGGTAGCCGACTGGTGTGGTGTCCATCTTCTTCATCTCTATAGACCAGGTAGCCCAGGGGTTCTCAACCCGTGGGTCGCGACCCCTCGGGGGGTCGCCAAATTATTTTAGGGGGTCCCCAAATTATAAAAAAAAAAAAACGATTCACGATTTTTCAAAAATAGCAGACCTACAAGCTCGTAGCGCGCCACTCGGTGGCACGCTATGAGCTTGTAGATCTGCTATTTTTCAATAGATAAATTATAACAATGCTTAAAACACCAAAAGGGGTTCCCGCCCAAAATGGTTTAAGGTTATTGTAGCAGTCAATTTATATTGGGGGTCGGAAGGGGGCGGGGCGGGGGTCCCGAGACATTGCCAAAGCATTTCCGGGGGTCCCTGGCCAAAAACGTTGAGAACCCCTGAGGTAGCCGACTGGTGTGGTGTCCATCTTCTTCATCCCTATAGACCAGGTAGCCGACTGGTGTGGTGTCCATCTTCTTCATCCCTATAGACCAGGTAGCCGACTGGTGTGGTGTCCATCTTCTTCATCCCTATAGACCAGGTAGCCGACTGGTGTGGTGTCCATCTTCTTCATCTCTATAGACCAGGTAGCCGACTGGTGTGGTGTCCATCTTCTTCATCTCTATAGACCAGGTAGCCGACTGGTGTGGTGTCCATCTTCTTCATCCCTATAGACCAGGTAGCCGACTGGTGTGGTGTCCATCTTCTTCATCTCTATAGACCAGGTAGCCGACTGGTGTGGTGTCCATCTTCTTCATCTCTATAGACCAGGTAGCCGACTGGTGTGGTGTCCATCTTCTTCATCTCTATAGACCAGGTAGCCGACTGGTGTGGTGTCCATCTTCTTCATCTCTATAGACCAGGTAGCCGACTGGTGTGGGGTCCATCTTCTTCATCTCTATAGACCAGGTAGCCGACTGGTGTGGTGTCCATCTTCTTCATCTCTATAGACCAGGTAGCCGACTGGTGTGGTGTCCATCTTCTTCATCTCTATAGACCAGGTAGCCGACTGGTGTGGTGTCCATCTTCTTCATCTCTATAGACCAGGTAGCCGACTAGTGTGGTGTCCATCTTCTTCATCTCTTCATAGGCTTCCTCAGACACTCCGGACAGTTTACTCGCAGAAGAAAAAGCTGAATCAGGTGTACTGCTTTATGATTGAAACTATAACCAAATTGGATATTTCAAGTTGATGTGTGTGTTGTATTACCTGTTGCAAGTGTAAGAGGAGGAAAAGGGGTTCCTCTTGCGCTTCAGTTTAGCCTTGGCCACCACCACCTTTGTGACTGGCTGTGCCTCCAACTTCTTTCCCCTCGGCTTGTCCCACTGCATGCTGTGGAAGACTTGTCGAACAAACCAGCTCATTCTGAGGACGCTGCAGATCCAGGTATTGAAAAAAACCCACAATGTGGGAACAGTAACCCTCTGCCCTGAATGAGAGAAGATTTGTTTTATGTGATTACCTGTGTTTGAACTTTAACATTGCATGTTTCTTCACTGGGCCTATGTTAGAGAGGCATATAGGCTTCAGTGGGTTGACTTAGGTAATGACAATACTAGAATAGGATTCTGCTGATTATGACATTGTAAAGGTACAAATGAAAAGTCAACTGTTGCAATATTACTGCGTTGTGTTGTCATTTTGGCATCCTGAATCATTGCAATGTTTTATTTGATTCATTTGCAGATTTAGAAATATGCTGATTCAAATAAGAAAAGGTACAAATCATGACTAACGTTTTCTTACAGTTACTTTGGCATCCTGAATAAATCTGTATTAGATTAATTGGCATGTTAATAGAACCACATATTTGATAAAAAATACTTACCCTGCAATACATGAACACTCCTGTACAGTGATACTGTTGTCCATGTAGTTGACAACTAAAAGATTGGGTTTCTCTCTCTTTCGTTGGGAGTGATACACTTTTGCTTCAATCTTGTTTGAAGACACCTTTTATGTCATGTACATATATTGCTCCACTGCATATTGCAGGCCTTGTTGGTGAGATTTCTGCGATATTTCCGAGCTGTTCCGCAGAAAATCATCAATTATGTTGTTTGGCACATCTTTCAGCTGTAAAGTGACCGCAGCCTCCGCAGGACGCCCAACAGCAATGTAATATCACAATGGCGTTATTATAGTGTGGATGTTGTTGATAATAATACTTCTAATACTCATCGGAAAAACAGCCAGATAACATGGTCCTTAATGGAGAAGGCGGAAGATTGTCCTGCTTAGCAACAGTAACGAGGGAGGGGCGGGAGGGGGACGTTGCTTACCGCAAAGTATATTACATATATGTTTAACGCCAGGGCTCCAACGGACGCGTTGCGTCTCCGTCGCGTGCGTCAAAAAACGCACCGTTTCAATTGTAACGCCAGGGCTCCACCGGACGCGTTGCGTTTCCGTCGCGTGCGTCAAAAAACGCACCGGTTCAATTTTAATGCACGCGTCGCGTCTCCGTCAACGCAACGCAACGCGGGCAGTGGAGCCACCCTTCATTGATTAAAAAGGGAACATTCCCTGACGGTGACGGAGACGCGGCGCTGACGCGACGCTGACGCGCCCCGGTGGAGCCCGGCCGTAATGCACGCGTTGCGGCCGGGCTCCACCGGGCGCGTCAGCGTCGCGTCTCCGTCACCGTCAGGGAATGTTCCCTTTTTAATCAATTAAGGGTGGCTCCACTGCCCGCGTTGACGGAGACGCGACGCGTGCATTAAAATTGAACCGGTGCGTTTTTTGACGCGACGCGACGGAGACGCAACGCGTCCGGTGGAGCCCTGGCGTTAATGTCACGCAACGCGGGCAGTGGAGCCACCCTTCATTGATTAAAAAGGGAACATTCCCTGACGGTGACGGAGACGCAATGCTGACGCGCCCGGTGGAGCCCCGGTGTGACACCAGGGCTCCACCGCCGCGTGCGTCAAAAAACGAAACGGTTCAATTTTAATGCACGCGTCACGCAACGCAATGCGGGCAGTGGAGCCACCCTTCATTGATTAAAAAGGGAACATTCCCTGACGGTGACGCGACGCTGACGCGCCCGGTGGAGCCCTGGTGTGAGGCTCCTTGACATGGAAATGTTTGACTGACAATTGTTTTTTTGAAAACTGTCAGAATGTAGAAGACATTTTGTAAGGCTTTTTACAAAAGTTGTGGGGCATCTTATAAAATGGGGGGGGGGGGCGGAACAATGAATTAGGCTTAAAATAAAACAGCAATATAGCTGCAGAGGATAGAGAGGAGCGCATATTGGATTGGTCTTTTATTTAACAATTAAAGCCTGAAATAGGCATTACCTCTCCATCAAATAAAAAATCACACCCGTGTGAACTGAGTGGTGTAAGGTTTTATATAGCATGATCAGCTGTGGTCTGACGTAATGTCTGACGTAATGAAATAAGGTAAGGTATTATGTAGCCTGATCAGCTCTGATCTGACGTAATGAAATCACACCCGGATGTGATTTCACAACTGGCTTTTTTTGTGCAGAGAAAATGACCACGGTTGCTACGGTCATCCAGTTCACCCGGGTGTGATTTAATTACGTCAGAAATTATTTTGAACATAGCAACCATGGTCATTTTTTTATGCACACAAAAGCCAGTTGTAGGAGTGGTTTACACCACTCAAAAAAGATATAATCCAAACTCCTCTGTCAATTGTAAACGAACAGTAACATGAATGAACTCTTCAAGCCTGACACTTGTCAGAAATCAAATCAACCACGGTTGATTTGATTGATCATAAAGTTAATGTGAGTGTGCACATGGGAAAAAGCGATGCGATGCCGATGGAGAAATCCTAGTTAAGTTACCTCATAGTCATGATGCATGCGCTCTTGGTCGATGAATAATTAGAATCCAAGGTTTGTCAATCATATTATGGTTTATGGTTGAAAGTAAACCATAATTAGTCAACTTTACTGCTATTACAGTAATTAGTTATTTGCGAGCACCTGCTCCAATATAGGCCTAAATCAAATCAAACTTTATTTATTTGGTCAGCAATAGAAGCTGACCAAAGTGCTGTAGGCCTACAGGCTGAAACAAGTGGAGCATCACCATCGGCGCACAGACAAAAATAACATCATTAAAAAAAACACAGGCAAATAGCCAAATAGTAGGCTACATAATTAAAATAATATGATCAGGTGCAATTAAATGCCAAAGAGAAAAGGTGTGTTTTCAGTAGAGATTTGGTCTGGGTCTGTCGGAGCTGCTCTGCTGCATTTCTGCATTTCTCTTGAAACCACATGGTTTCATGGAAATCATAAACCTACATTTCTTATCTCTTTACACAACTAACAGTAATAAAACAGGAGTAAATTATGCCACTCAGTCACACATCATTATGATATCAGATTATCAGGAAGCTCAAAGTCTAGACATTAAAGTGCATGACAGTGAATTACACCTTTAATGAGCCTAACAATATGCTGTTGGAGGACAAGCATAAAAAGCTTTTTTTTTGTACAGTACTGACTACAGTATGTGGACCATGGTGACATTGATCTTATTCTTGATAAAATAGCTTCTAATATATTATTTAGGCCCCAAAATCTATACATCTCAGTCACACTATTAAGGCAACCGGCCGGTTCCACGTGCTGCACAAGGTGCCCTTTTTTCACTTGAGCACCTGCCCCTCAAACTGTCTGTGCATGCCACTGCATCCAGTCCTAGTATTGCAGAAATAACAGACCTTTAATAAAAGGGCCTTTCTGTGTGGAGTTTGCATGTTCTCCCCGTGTCCCCTAGGGTACTGTAGGTACCCTCACAAAAACATGCAGTAATCCTGGTCTCTAAAAAACTGCCTCCCCCTGGCCAGCCGGGGCGCCTGATGGAGGGGAAAGGAACTGGTTGGAATAACGTGTTCCTTCCACGCGCTACGTCCAACCAGGGAAACTCCCCCCTGTCACGTGTAAAGGAGCAACTTGGACACTCAGGCAGGAAGGAAGCATGAGTTCAAGTCCGTTGCTCTCCCCATGTCCCCCATATATGGGGACAAGGTTGGCGGAGGGTGTGTAGAGAGCCCAGGATCACATTAGATAATTGACACAGGGGTGAAAAAATGGGTTACAAAATCGAGGGATAAAAATGTAATAAAAAAAAAGCAATAACAGACCTCACATCCAGTCCTAGTATTTCAGAAATAACAGACTCTCACAGGTTATCTGAACTGACTTGTATATTACACATGGAGAAAGTGTGTTATGTTATGTTGGATAATTCAAGCAAGTTCCATGCGATTTGGCAGCAATTCTTAGAACACATTGCTCAAATGTTTCACTGATCGATCCCACTTAGCAATTAGTCTGCATGCAGCATCTGTGTGTCCTCCACTTTCCATTATGATATATTCTAGTCTCTAGCAGTGTAACTCATTGATTTGAAAGCATGCCCTGTTCTCTCTTTTTTTGTTGTCTTTTTCTTTTCAATTCCTTTGTCTGTTCTGTTTGTTTTTTTGCAAAACCTTAATACAAATATTAAATGCTGATGGTATATTCTCCATAGTCTCGCTGTACTATAGGGCAGTGGTTTTTAACCTTTTTCATGTCAAGGCCCATTATTTTTTCGGCAATTGAGCCACCAAAATGTAAGATTTTGTCCACAATTCCATGCTGTATTTGATGTTGGTACCATTAGGAGAGAACAGGAAAGACAATTCTTCTACATTCTCTAATTGTGTAGACTTCTTGTAAATTTAGTAATGCAGATGTTTAACAATAATGTAACTCTTGAGCTTAAAATTAAACCAAATTTCGTTTCATTTTATGCTCTCAAGAGTTAAAGATCTATAAGGGTCCATTTGGTTACTCTATCATTTAGCTGGGGACCACCTGGAACCCCCTCAAGGACCACTGGTATCACTAATATCCCTAATATGTATGGCATGGTGTAGTACAGTTGAGTTTGGGTTTTGCACCCCAGCCTACTGACAGGAAATATATGCTGAGCTGTGAAACCACATGGTTTCATGGAAATCATAAACCTACATTTCTTATCTCTTTACACAACTAACAGTAATAAAACAGGGGAGTAAATTATGCCACTCAGTCACACATCATGATGATATCAGATTATCAGATGTAATTGTGAAAGTACAACAGAGGTTAACGTTATGCAACAACATATATGAGTTTTACGCAATTTACTCACACTTTATTTGAAATCTGAATATTTAATTGGTTTCCCCATATATGAAAACCTAAATAAAATAAGTTTCTATACCTTTTTTTTGTCAAAAAGATGCTATGTAATATATTTCAGTTTATTTAGGGCTTAGCATCCATTTTTGAGTTATACATACAGCAGATTTGGATTCAGCAGCCCTTAATACCCCTAGAAAACATGTATGTAATAAATTAACACAATTTGCCTTCAGCACTTTAAATAAGCACATTTTCTGAAATCAAGCCTAGTCTCGATTGTTTTAATTCAAAGTGGTATAGCTATTCTGCACTCACCATGTGAATCCAAGCAGGTCCTCACAAGTATAGGTAAAACACCGCCAGGCCACCACAAGGTCCTCAGCGCAATAAAAGTTGAGATTTCAATAGTGGCATATTCAGGCAATCCTCAACAGATTGTTATAATTCCAAGTGATCTATAATCTGTGAAGTTTATATTTTCATTTGGGTGTAAGTAATGTTTTTATATGACTTTTATCAAACATGGTAGCCTATATTTAATGTCCACTGAGCTGTGGTGCGCTTGCCTATACACTCTCTCAATTAGGGATTTTCCCAGCGGTTATTTTCACTCTCGTGTACAACCTTTATTCAAATACGGTATTTTAAAATGCAACCACAATTTTGATTTATTTTTCCTGGGACTGCAGCTGCACTTGTTCAGTTGACTTCCTTGTTGTTAACACAGGGGAAATAGGAGGCGAGGCGCAAGCATGGGACCAAAATGGTCCGCTTTTTTTTATTTTATAGAATAATCAACTTTTTATTTCAAGATCGATTCCCGTGCTTATCGAACGAACGTCGATTTTTTTGGGTCAGCCCTAGATGCTAATGGTCCAAAGTGTGCAGATACAGAATACTGCATGTCGCTTTGTTTACTGTTGATTGAGAAAACAATGTTGCAGATCGTCTGGGGACCCCCTGGGGGTCCAGACCCACAGTTTGATAACCACTGGTCTCTCTGGTTGTTGTCTCCACCATATGAAGTGAGGAAAACAGCACGACACATCAATGTGTGTGTGTGTGTGCGTGTGCGTGTGTGCGTGTGCGTGTGTGTGTGCATGCTGCGTGCGTGTGTGTGCGTGTGTGTGCGCCTGTACACCACTTGACCTGGTGGTCCCAGCAGGTGGGCTGCAGGTCCTCGTTGACACCACATTTAACCATGTGTGTGCTGCTGACTTTACAGTACTATTGACACACCTGAGCCACATATGAGTTGTAACCGGCCACACTTGAGTCTTAACCGGCCCCATTTGACCTGCATGGTCTGGTGGGCATACAAACCGGGCACTCCTCTTTGCTTCATTTTCATAAAGAGCTTATTATGGTTAATCCTATCAAAGGCACGGGACGCATCAATAAAACACATGAGGACTGATGAATTACTAGCCTTGTATTTGCTCACAATTTCCTTGAGAGCAAAAATACAGTCCATGCTTATTTATTTGTCAGCTGCAGGTGAGTTGACTGTTAAACCCCTGCTTCTCTGCCACAACACATAGTGACACAAATAAAGCAACTAAAGGTGTGAATGAATGAGCTTTTGTTGATGAATGTTGTGATGACAAAATATTACATCATCCATAGGACTTGTAGAAATTGTTGGAAAGGAACATTTATTTATGTGATTTTAAATGTTTAAAGAGTTTGTCATATGAAGAACTTTCAAAACAGCCAATCTACAAGCTTGTGCTGTTTGTTTTTGTTTTTTGTGTTATTTAAAAAAATATATTTTGAACAATTAATGAAATGCCCAAGTTAGGGAAGGCAGGATGAAAGTGCTTAAAAATCAGTTCCAACAGTATCTCACATTACAGTAAAGTGTTTTTCCTATATTAACTTATTTACATTTGAAACATTACTCTTCTTAGAACTATAGTTTATATCGACCAGGTGTGTTACACCTACCAGGTGCAATGGGATAGGCCTGTTATATTTATTACGTAATCGCCCAGTCACAATTATATTCAGATAATCAAAATATTTCTTTCCTAATTGTATACTTGTCATCGCTTCCATACGACTGGATTACTGGAACTACTATGCACAAAAACTAATTTCACCCACATTTACTGTGAACCTGTGATAACCCAGGGCAAAGCCAGGAGGGGAAAGAAGCGTACCACCTATGTAGACGTGCTGCGGCGAGACAGCTTGGCTGACAACACTGCAGAGCTCAAGAACCTGATGTTGGATAGGAATTTGTGGAGGGCAGCGATCCAGGAATCCCGAGTTGGTGTTGGCTAGACCTCACTCTCGCAGCAACTAACTGTGATGATAGGACGACTAATTCATGATGAAAAATGCTCATACATTCTCAAATATTTTCGAAAAATAGTGGATATGGCCGATCAAAGCTTGCAAAGTGTCACGTTGTGTTGCACGTTCAATGGTATATATTGTTACTTTTTATAAAGTTATTAAATATGTCATGTCAGTTATTGTCTCCACCAGGCCGAAGGCATGGGGAGAGAGTATGTTTTGCACTCCGTCCGTGTGTGTGTCCTTCCGTCCGTCCGTCCTTCCGTCCGTCCGTTATCAGCTAATCTCCGGCACCGTTGGCCCGATCAATGCCAAACTTTGCACACACACTCCCTGGATGCCAACGATGAACCTCTGCCCCACATTTTCCAGAACGACCTGTTATAGCGCCACCATGAGGCAGCTTTTAAAATGTTTTACCTAAAACTGCACCGATCTGCGTGATACGTTGCATGCACACTCCCTAGAGGCCAAGGACAAACCTTTGACCTGCATTTTCCGCATCTGCCTTTTATAGCGCCACCAGGAGGCCAACTTTTGTAAAACCCATTTTTTTATATTACTCCTCCAGATTCTGTCCAAAAATCTCACAAATCGTTACACAGTATCTCTATGGTCATGTGCTCAAGTCGGATCTGTCCGATATTTCATATTCCATCCTAATTAGCTATAATTGGCTTTCACAGTTTGCAAGATTGCCCCGTTTTGAACAAAAGCCTCAAATCATGAACGCAGCATGCAATTTACGTGAAATCTTTCACACATTTTCTTACTAGGCTGAGGAATATATCCCACCCTTTTCACATTGGCTTGTTATAGCGCCACCAACAGGTTGATTTTTGCAAAACACATTTTTGGAACAAAATGCCTCAAAAACATGTTTATATTAATCCTAAACATTTTGCCAAACATCTCACACAGTCCTATCCTCCTGGTGGAGACCTGTGCCCAGAAGGGCACTTTTTCTAGTTTAATTTGTCATGGAAAGGGTGCATAAAGGGGCGGGGCTGAGCCCTCACTGACTCGCCTATTTCAAATGGGACAGCCCTCAAGCCCTGGCAGACTTCATATGGTGCAGCTCAGTCAGTGAGTCAGTGAGTCAGTGAGTCAGTGAGTCAGTGAGGGATCGGATTGGAATTGTGAGTGTGTGTTCTGAAAATTGTAGTTCCCGTTTCATCGTCTTTCGTAAGAAGTAAGAACAGTTGTAGTTTCCTACTCTCTCCTTGTTGTAGTTTCCTACTCTCTCCTTGTTGTAGTTTCCTACTCTCTCCTTGTTGTAGTTTCCTACTCTCTCCTTGTTGTAGTTTCCTACTCTCTCCTTGTTGTAGTTTCCTACTCTCTCCTTGTTGTAGTTTCCTACTCTCTCCTTGTTGTAGTGTACAGATATACACGTTGAGCCTTTCATGTTTAAAGTTGATCTTAATAAGTAAAGGAGGGAGGGAGGATATACCAGCTCCAAATATCATCCTGGACAGTGATAGAAGATGGACCAGCTGGGCAGTATGTCTGAATAACAGACCACACAACAAATAAGGTAATACTGAATCCATTTAAATGTTTTTCACAAACAAGCGTCACTTTGATTGATTGATTGAAATATTTATTAACAGTTTGCAGAATTACAGTATATTTCAAGCACAAACTAAATACAAAGGCTGTTAACTGTGAGTGGACGACCCAATTAAGCATTACACTTGTTTCCAATATGGAACATGGTCCACCATGTTCAATTCATCAAAAACATTTAGAGACGTACAAATAGACACTTCTATATAGACAAAGAACAGAACAGGAATTCATCATAATGGAGGTAAAAAGGGAAAAGAAACATATACAGTGAGGGGAAAAAAGGGGTGGTGGGGGGATTCACGTTCAGCTCCGTTCATTTGTTTGTTTTCCTTGGAGGAGCTACGTTGGGTCCCAAAGTCGGCTCCGTGGCCGTACCTTGAGTTGGCTGTGTGGCCGTGACCGTCTCTTGTGTTGTCCTTGTGTTGGGTCCCCAAGTCGGCTCCGTGGCCGTACCTTGAGTGTGGCCGTGACCGTAATCATGTAATATACATGTTGTAATGTGCTTTAAGCCAAGTCATCTAGAGGAAGTGCTATGGTGGTTATTGACATGGCTGTGCTGTGGCATAGACACCACATAAAGTGAGTGCCGTTGCCCTGCACAGTTATGCAACAAATCACGCTAAAATAAGTATACTGAATGCATAAATGAATCACCTTTCCATCTAATAATGAGGTATAGAAGACTTGTTGTGTCTCCTATCCACAGCTTCTCGTCCAATTATTGGCTTAAAAAACAAAAAACGAATCCACGTGAGTAATCAATAGAAATGAAGTATTTTTGGGTGAACTATCCCTTTAAAAATCATAGATACGCTGAACAAAAATCAATGGTGGTGGAGTAACATTATAATAATGAGTTATTATTTAATTTGTTCGATGAGCATTCTTTTTGTATTTCATTTTCCTGCTGGGAGTGTATAGTGTTGTGTTTGTGCAATTAGCGGTTCCATAAAAACATTAAATTCACTGAAGTACTTACTTATTGTTCATTATCAGCTGTGGGACTATTGACTATATTTCATTTGGATGAGTGATGAGTGAGTTATTTACATTTGTGAGTGGTGCAACCACTTTAAGGAACAGCAATGTCCCTATATGTCCCAACCTATGTCCTAACCTATGTGACTATGTCCCTGGTGCTGTTGCACCACTCGCTTCAGACTGGTCAGATTTTTATTTGGACATGTAGGATTGTAAAAAAAAAAACACATTTTATTATGGGTTTGTCCTGACAGGGTTGAGTCTAGAGTCACTGCTCTCATGCATATTTATTATTATCTCAGTTGTGGTGTCATGTGAACCTGTAGTATACCTGTAGTCCTGTACATACCAGTAAGGCGCCCTAAAGGGCGAGGTCGTGTGCATGCATCCGCCTCGTTGACGGCAGACTGCTGGGCGAGCGCTGGCGCTTTGGCATGGTGGGGTCAGACCAACATGGAATGAATTCTGTACTATATGGAGTGTGACTTGAGTGTACACGGTTTGATGAGGTCAGATCAACATGTGGAATGCCAGAACAGGTCAGCTCCATATATGGAGATCTAAGGGTGGTAGCGGGGACATTCTCTTGAGTGTACAGGGTTTGATGAGGGCCAGGCCTTAATTTCCGGGCCTGTTGAGGACTCTAGTTTTCGCCGGCTGCCGCTCGTGGCTGCAGTGCACTATAATAACTTAGAGTTTAAAGGACAACTTTAGTTTTTTTTCAACCAAGGTTCATGTTTTAGGTTGTTATTAGACAAAGTAAAAGATGAGAGAAAATGTTGTTTCATTTGCTGCTTTCTTTCGTTTTGGCGATTTTAGCTATTTTTGACAGGTGGCGGGGGCATTCGAAAATGGGGCTTAATAATGTGTTTTTTTATACACAATTTTATCGCGATTTCCTTTTTTATTATTTACTATAGTCCTACTAGACCCCAAGAAATTACATCTGGCCACAAAAGATCACAGGATCTATTGAATGCGAAGGTGACATTTTGAGCCTACAACACACAGTATGGCATCCCTCCTTCACATTCAGTAGATCCCGTGATCTTGTGTGGCCAGATGTAATTTTGTGGGGTCTAGAATGACTATAGTAAATAATACTAAAGAAATCGCCGTAAAAGTTTGTAAAGAAATATGTATTTAGCCCCCATGTTCGAATGCCCCCGCCCCCCTGTCAAAAATAGCTAAAATCGCTAAAACACAAGAAAGCAGCAAATGGAAAAGAAATAACACTCATCTTTTACTTTCTCTAATATCAACCTAAAACTTGAACTTGAACTTGAAAACTAAAGTTGTCCTTTAAATGGACATGGTATCAGTCAAAAGGGAGACATCGGAGAGGAAGGATCAACATATGGAATGTCAGAAGGTTCTGATGTATATCCATATTTATATATAGAGATCTAAGGGTTTGAGGTTTGAGGTCAGATGTGGAGTTGCTGGCTAATATTGATGACATCAGAGATCTCCATATATGGGCTTATTTGCGACAGCAGATCACATTTGCTATGACATCAGATGTCATAGTGATGTCACGAGACCTGGGCACCATATATGGGGGCTTTCCCATATATGGGGATTATGAGTGATACACTGACGGGAATTGCACGTTTTCACAGTAAATGTGACCTTCGGTCCAATAAACGCCTCATCAGACGACGTCTCACTGATAAGCACCAGCATGCGAGTGCAGGCCCGGCAGCGTCATGAACCACACCTCTCATAAGATGCAATTGGAAAGTTCTAACTGCACTCACGTGTAAAACTATCACACTTGGCCTGGGCCATGGCTCAATGGTCCAGGCACCTTGGCTGGTAGTCCAGTCTGGCAGTGTGCCGTGGGTTCGACTCCCGATCCCGACGGCCTTTACTGCATGTCTTCCCCCCATCTCTCTCCCCATTTCCTGTCAGCCTACTGTCTGTCCCTCCATGAAAAAATATAAAATAAAGGCAAAAGCAAAAAAAAAAAAAAAAAAACTATCACACTTTCTATATTGACAACCCTGTTTTGTTCCTTGTGTGTTCCCGTCATGCCCTGCTGTGTACACACCCCCTTCCCTGTATGTACAATTATGTTCAGAGTAAACAGTGAAGCTACAGTGCCATTACCTGGGGCCTATTTCACGAAACTTGGATTAGCGATTAAACCTGGATTTAACAGATATCCTGGTTTATTATAGCCTGGATCAGCGATTAAGCGGTTTCATGAAAACTGGTTAATCTTGCCAGATTAACTTGTCCAGTTAACCTGGATATGTTGAGGCTTGATTCGGTTTCATGAAGCAATGCCACATTAGTTTCCATGGAAACTAATGCTTTGAATTTAACCTGCTCCGGACCAGGCTAACAGCCAGGTTTAACCTAATCCTGATGTCTTTACTGTTACATTAAGCAGTCAAACAGATCACAAACCAATGATGTTTTCCACACTTATTCAATTATTATGGGTTTATGTTGCCTTATTTTTATCGGTCTGCATTAAAGGACTAATTTAAGCACTATATAAAATCAAAGAACCAAAATATATAGGCTGCACAACATCATGACAGCTTGTGAGCTTGTAGATCAGCTACTTTTGGTGAATGTTCCCCAGAATAGGTTTGCTGTCGTTCAAGTGGTTAAGAAGAATTATTATATTATATATATTTTTTTTTTTTTTGTAAAAGTGAAAACCACTAAATATTACCATTACGCATTGTTTTACAACATATTACCATTGTAACGTTTCACCCACTATTGAACCCATGACTCACAGTTCACCTGTCTGGACAACAACCCCCTTCCCCAAAGGTAGCTCCCTCAGAGGAGGGAGTTATGGCCAAATATCACAATGCGACAATATCATTAGGCTTACAATATTAAGAATTCTGTTTTAAGTTAATAGTAGTAGTGGTAAAATGTAAACTATATTTTTGGGGTAGTTAATCATTCAGTCTATCCACTATTGAGAGTATGTTCTCTCTTTAATTACTGCAGCAGTATTTATTTTAGAAGCTTAAGTCCTTGTATCAGTAAGTCTTGAATAGATTAGTAAAGATACTGAGATATACAGAAGGGGGCAGTAATGCAACTATTAAGGATGAAAACTGCCATAATACCCCATGAAGAAGAAGGATCAGTAAATCTGTGTTCCACCAAATGGGTCTAGAGACAAAAAGCCAGGCTGTCTATTCAGCCAGGCTTTATGATCCTGGCTCGCTAAATCCTCCCATTCTAAGCCTCGCTTGGCTTTAGTGGAACGGAATAAACCAGGCTGTACAGAACAGGATTTAACAAGCCTGGTTTTGGTTTCAATCCTGGATTAGTTAATCCAAGTTTCGTGAAATAGGCCCAGGTCTCCCGTCTCCTTATCCTTCTATATAAGTATACAACAAACTGGCGACGAGGTGGTGCGGTTCCACGTGTGTTTGTTGTTTTCCGTGGCCGAGTCAGCGTTTATAACACTTTCAGATGTTGCTTTTTTTCCTCATTGTGGAGGAAGAATGATTTGGATTTATGTATTTATTGAACATGGTGGACCCTATTGGAAACAAGTGTAATGCTTAATTGGGTCGTCCACTCACAGTTAACAGCCTTTGTATTGAGTTTGTGCTTGAAATGTACTGTAATTCTGCAAACTGTTAATAAATATTTCAATCAATCAATCAATGTGATCTCTCGCCCTTGAAATATATAATCCTTGGTCTCTGTTGTGTGTGAACAATAATAGCAATTCAAAACAAATAGTCCTCAAAACCACACCTCCTCCAGTCGCTGTCGCAGGGAGCGATCTATGATTACGGGAGCAGAGCCTGCTGGTGCACCCACAGCTGCAGCCCGTCAGGTATAATTTATGCTCCGTCGTGTGATTGTGTCGCGCGTCGTGCACACAGACCTCTAAGCTCACAGCAGTGAGCTTGTATATCAGCTGTTCTCTGGCCCAATACTGTTGCGCAATGAAGTATAAATGTCTCCTAGGGTACAGTACTACTCTATTGATGTGTGTGTGTGTGTGTGTGATGGTATTCAGACAGTACTACTCTATTGATGTGTGTGTGATGGTATTCAGACAGTACTACTCTATTGATGTGTGTGTGTGTGTGTGTGTGTGATGGTATTCAGACAGTACTACTCTATTGATGTGTGTGTGATGGTATTCAGACAGTACTACTCTATTGATGTGTGTGTGATGGTATTCAGACAGTACTACTCTATTGATGTGTGTGTGTGATGGTATTCAGACAGTACTACTCTATTGATGTGCTGGTATTCAGACAGTACTACTCTATTGATGTGTGTGTGATGGTATTCAGACAGTACTACTCTATTGATGTGTGTGTGATGGTATTCAGACAGTACTACTCTATTGATGTGCTGGTATTCAGACAGTACTACTCTATTGATGTGCTGGTATTCAGACAGTACTACTCTATTGATGTGCTGGTATTCAGACAGTACTACTCTATTGATGTGCTGGTATTCAGACAGTACTACTCTATTGATGTGCTGGTATTCAGACAGTACTACTATATTGATGTGCTGGTATTCAGACAATTTACAATTTACAATTTAGGCATTTAGCAGACGCTCTTGATCCAGAGCGACTTACATTAAGCAAGAACAAAAAGCATGGGAATACATCACATAAAAAGCATTTATCATGAAACATGCGTACCGTAAGCTAAGAATGTAACAGTGGAATATCTATTTAATGAAGCTATACAACTATACATATATACTATACTATGCTATACATATGTACTTTGATGTGCTATGACTACATACAATGCAATTATAGTGCTGTCTACATAACATGCTATAAGTCTGTTTCAAATGATATCTAAGTCTACAGAAATGCTATCTAAGGGGTAGGGTAAGTGCTATGGGCCATGATGGAGTCTGAAAAGGTGGGTTTTCAGACTACGGCGGAAGATTGGGAGTGATGCTGCAGTTCTGACTGCAGCGGGAAGTGCATTCCACAGTTTTGGAGCCAGAAGGGAGAAGAGTTTGGGACGTGTGGAGCGTTGTCCCGGCGTTTTTAATGAGGGTACTTCCAGCTTCCCTGCGTTGGCTGATCTGAGTGCGTGGGAGGGTTTGTCATACTTGCAAGATATGGGGGAGCCATACCTTTTGTTGCTTTGAATGCCAGCATCAGAGTTTTGTATTCTGTGCGGGCAGCGACCGGGAGCCAGTGGAGGGAGCGGAGCAGGGGGGAGACATGTGAGAATTTTGGCTGGTTGAAGACCAAGCGAGCTGCGGCATTTTGGATCAGTTGGAGAGGCAGTTAGGGATGCCAAACGACTCATATTTGGCCAATCGATAAATCGAGGCCGCAAATCGACGAGTCGATCGACTTTTTTTCCTATTTATTTTCCATTATTTTTTATTTTTTTATTTTTGTTGTTGCTGCGCAGCAGTTGAGGAGAACGCAACTATGCATTCCTTTAAGCAACACAACTTCTGCAGCTGCATCCATATGTTTAGAATTTGCATCAATGATCAAAGCCCAATAATAAAAAATAAACTTTATTTTGTAAACAACGACACTGAAGGAGCAGCGGCGCTATCGGCTGCTATGCTATCAGCTAGTCCCAACTCAAGTGTCTGCAGCAGCCTGTCACAAGTCCCGTAATGAACTGATACGGGACGCACGTTGTTCCGTATTTGAATGTCGGGTCGGGGAATAAATACAGTATGAATGACGGCGGGATTTATTTGACAACGCTGTCCTGCTTTCTTCACGAGAAGAGAAGAGCGCTCACAGCTCAGAACAGAGCGGACCTGTCTTTGAGCGTGAGCAATGAGATGCGAATTGCGAACCTGGGGTCTGGGGGCTCAGAGCTGCAGCCATTGGCTCATGATACGAGCACACGACCAATGGGACAGAGCATTCAGTGTTGCTAAGATACCCTTCCCCTTCACCCCACACCCTTGGACGATGGCGCTCTAACTGCAGCCAGCGCATGCATGTGAGGTGCGGCGCTGACAGGCGCAAAAAAAATAAAAAATAAAATAAAAACGATTTTTCGACTCATACGTTTTTGAGTCGCGGAAGGCATGAGTCGAAAATCGAGTCGATTTTCAACTTTTTTCAACATCCCTAGAGGCAGTACTACTCTAGTGATGTGCTGGTATTCAGACAATACTACTGTATTGATGAGTAGGTGCTGGTATTCCGTCAAGTTGTGGGCAGTCAAGCGCAAAGTCCGACATCTGTTTATGAGCAACTGGTCTCACCAAGTTATTGAGTCATAAAATGTCTCTCATAAAAAAAACCTTCAAAGTCACACACGTGCACGTGCGCGAGAGAGAGAGAGAGAGAGAGAGAGAGAGAGAGAGAGAGAGAGAGAGAGAGAGAGAGAGAGAGAGAGAGAGAGGTACCTTCACTAAAAACGCCGGGACAACGCTCCACACGTCCCAAACTCTTCTCCCTTCTGGCTCCAAAACTATGGAATGCACTTCCCATCACAGTCAGAACTGCAGCCTCACTCCCAATCTTCCACCGTAGTCTGAAAACCCACCTCTTCAGACTCCACCATGGCCCGTAGCACTTGCCCTAGCCTAGCCCCTTAGATAGCACATTATGTAGACTTAGATAGTATTTTAAACAGACTTATATTATAGCTTGTTACGTAGACAGCTCTAGAATTGCATTTTATGTAGTCATAGCACTTTATAGTATAATATATTATATAGTATAGTATGTATAGTTTACATAGATACTCCACTGTTACGTTCTTAGTTTACGCATGATTCATGATAACTACTTTTTATATATGTGATGTATGCCATGTTTTTGTTATTGCTTAATGTAAATCGCTCTGGATTAAGAGCTCTGCTAAATGCCTAAATTGTAAATTGTAGAGAGAGAGAGAGAGAGAGAGAGAGAGAGAGAGAGAGAGAAGCAGTGCTGAGGTTTGGGTGAGATATCTGAGATATCAGCCCTGTGAAATTTAGATGGTTTACAAAGCCCCAAAGTTAGCTAGTCCGTAATATAATTATTATTGATGTTGTAACATATTTAACATATAGTTACGGTAAAAACAATTATTTGTGTGACAAGTAACCCTAACCCTAAACCCTAACCTTAACCCTAAGGTAAGTGGGGAACATAGAACCCAGGGAACATAGGGATGACCCCAAGCTGACTTGCCCTTAAAGGGTTAGTTCAGATGTTTGGACTTATGGCTGTAGGAAATACTTGCCATATAATATAGTGGTTGCAAAGTTATTCATTGATTGCCTGAGATCCGTGGTGGGAGTTCTGTTATGGTTTTGGAGAATATCAAGTAGTTCTGGTCATTTGGTGGGGTCACTGGGGCCACTAATTAAAAATAAATGAATCCACAAAACTAGCATCATTTGTATTGTCAATTGTACCGTCAAGTCGTGGGCAGTCCTGCACAAAGTCCAAAAACTGTTGTTGGTAATCACAATAATTTTTTTGAGATAATAACTGTTATCAGCGTGCGTGCGTGCGTGCGTGCGTATGTCATGACGACCAGCGGGGTAGTTATTAAGGCAAAGTAACGCAAAAGAATAAAACCACTTGGCAAATGGCAACACAACTGCAATACACAAATATATCTCTGGTGTTCAAGTGCGGGAACATTGGTTACCGTAATGACTGGAAAATTGCGCAGAGGTTAAATTAATTGCTGTGGGCGCCGGTCGGGGCACCACGGCCACTGTGGCCGTCTGGGCACACGGCCAAAGAGAGGGGCAACGACGGCCATGGCCGCCGTGAAATTCCTGCCCTGGTCTTGAGTGTACAGGGTTTGATGAGGTCAAATCAACATATGGAATGTCAGAACAGGTCAGCTCCATATATGGAGATCTAAGGGAGACCGCGGGCGGAGTGTCTTGAGTGTACAGGGTTTGATGAGGGCCCTGCAGGGAGGGCCGGGCCTTAATTTGCGGGGGCAGGCCCGTCTAGAGTTTAAATGGACAGGTATCAGTCAAAAAGGGAGACATCGAAGAGGAAGGATGGATGGGGAAGGATCAATATATGGAATGTGAGAACAGCAGGCACCCCTGACAGTTATAAGAAGTATTCACCTCTGCGTGCGTGCGTGCATGCACATTCACTACGCATCACATGGCTGATTGGCTGTGCATTGTGAGCTAGGCTATATTTCCCCCCCACTCCCTCTCTGTCTCTCTCTCTGACACACCAGGCCTGTAGCTGTGCGTGCGTGCGTGCGTGCGTGCGTGCGTGCGTGTCATTTGTGTGGTCGCTCCACGAAATCACCCATGCACCTCTGCCTCAGATATCAGGGACAGAGTCGGGCGGGTCATGTTTATTGTGCAGAGGTTAGAGTGAGACCACATCGTCATTATAATCCTCTGAAAATGTTCACTACTTTCACATTAAGTAACGAGTAATGATTCCATTTAAATGTCTGTAATTATATTATAGTGTTATATAGTCCTAATACTATTTAACTAATTAACAGAGTTAATTAGTTCATAGAACGTAAGACCATTATAAAATAATGTGAGTTTAACACATTTGGTTACATATGTTACACTCTCAGAGTTACAGACCTGTACGGGTCCATTTGGTTCCATTTGTACACTCTGTTACAGACCTGTAAGGGTCCATTTGGTTCCATTTGTACACTCGGTTACAGACCTGTAAGGGCCCATTTGGTTCCATTTGTACACTCAGAGTTACAGACCTGTAAGGGTCCATTTGGTTCCATTTGTACACTCAGAGTTACAGACCTGTAAGGGTCCATTTGGTTCCATTTGTACACTCAGAGTTACAGACCTGTAAGGGTCCATTTGGTTCCATTTGTACACTCAGAGTTACAGACCTGTAAGGGACCATTTGGTTCCATTTGTACACTCAGAGTTACAGACCTGTACGGGTCCATTTTGTTCCATTTGTACACTCAAGAGTTACAGACCTGTAAGGGTCCATTTGGTTCCATTTCTACACTCTCAGAGTTACAGACCTGTAAGGGTCCATTTGGTTCCATTTGTACACTCTCAGAGTTACAGACCTGTAAGGGTCCATTTGGTTCCATTTGTACACTCAGAGTTACAGACCTGTAAGGGTCCATTTGGTTCCATTTCTACACTCTCAGAGTTACAGACCAGGGATGTGCTTTGGATTTTTTAACTAGTGGCTCTATGTCGCACGCATGTACACATGCACGCAAGCGATCACCATTTGTTCAAAACGGGCCAATCCTACAAACTGTATTCGGTTAATATGATGGAATATGATTAAGGATTACTGTGATCATGGTAATCACACACTTCATATTGCACACACCATACCTGTAACTTTCATTAGCAAAAAAAGATACATTTATTTTCTTTTTTTCCTTATTTTTTGTGTTAAGGTGTGCATTGTTCCTGGGGCCACAAGAGGGGTCCCGGTGGGCCGCATTTGGCCCGCGGGGCGGCAGTTGAATACCACTGTACTAGGGGATACTATGAGTACACCAGGGCTATTCAACTAAATTGTTCAGGGGGCCACATTGTCAGAAACCCAAGGGGCCGGGGGCCGGACTGCCACGGCGCCTCCCCCGTGCTATGAATATATGTACACTTGACACAACACGCAACCACATTTTCACAACTTTTATTTAACTACATTGCAAAAGTAGTATACTTTTCAAAAAAAGTGCTTCATTTATGTGCAACTGCAAATAAACAAGTGCATGATGTGCATCTGAACATTCTAACACCACCAACACTTGTAACACATGTATAGTGCATCTGAGCTTATGAAAAAGTGCTTCATTTATGTGCAACTGCAACATCTCTTCTTATTAGGGCTGTCCCCGACTAAGGATTTGTATAGTCGAAATTAATATGAATACATTTGCTGTTAGTCGACTGATAGTCGACTGAACACCCCCCCTGCACCCCCCCCCCCCCCCCCCCCCCCCCCCCCAAAAAAAAAACAACACATTTGCATTAAGGTTCGGCGATAAGCTCTCAAGGCGCCGCGTCCTGCCTGTTTTTGCAGCGCCGTTCGCTACGCGTTGAGAGCTTGTAGATCCGTCTATTTTTGCAGCGCAGCGCAGCCAGGGTAACAAAATAAAAAATAAGTGGAGATGAAGTGAAGTTGGAACGGACAAGCAGCTGCAAGCCATGAAGCCAAGCTAACATAACAACCACTGGCTGGTGACAGTGTTGTTAGCCGCAGCAACATGTAGCCTGCCCTGGTAACTTCTCCTCCTCCCCGGAGAACTCTTGCCTCCCCGCACCGTCGGGGAGGCTGATCCACAAGCTCTCAAGGCATCGCGTCCTGCCTGTTTTTGCAGCGCCGTTCGCTACGCGTTGAGAGCTTGTAGATCTGTCTATTTTTGCAGCGCTGGTGTCGGGGTTCGTTCACGTTGTCAATAAAAAAATAACCTAGATTACAGGCGGAGATGAAGTTCAATCAGTGGGTTGAATCAGTAGCTACGCGCTAAACTAACGATCCCCGACCCTACACTAACACTAGCAGCCTGTTTTTTATTTTCCCCCCGACTTCACGGGTGGCGCATTGGGATTGTGATGAGACACGAGACAGCAGTGTGCATTCTGTTGTGACTGTGCCATACCGCCACGGCGCCACCTACCTTCCCAGACGGTGTTTAACATGCTATTTTACCGCCTGAACATGTCGGATAGGCCTATATAGAATTATGATTATTATGTCTGTGTACATATGGCGAACGTATGTGGTTGTTCCGACCATTCCGGTATAATAAGTAAATAAGTAACATAACGATTTATATATTAAAAAAAAAAAAAATGTTTTTTTTTTTTTTTTTTTTGGAAATCTTCCGCGGGCCGGTCCAACTTGCTTGGCGGGCCGGATCTGGCCCGCGGGCCGCCAGTTGAATAGCCCTGGAGTACACATTCAAGAAGCCGCTTGTAGGAGTGTCAGCCTATACCAGTGACATCATTTTTATATTCATAATTCTTTTTCTTTTCTTTTATGTAACATTAACTACGGCTTGTGATCAATATTTTCTCACCAAGAGCTTTTTGTTCGTGTCAGGAATAAACCATGGATGGACTTAAGGAACATATCTTGACAACTCTCAATGATCTGGGAGAAGATGACTTTAAGCAGTTCAAGTGGCATCTGAAGTTTGTTCGTGTTGAAGGCATCCAGCCGCTCCAAACATGCCACCTGGAACACGCTGACAGGATGAAGACAGTGGATCTGATCGTGCAGACCTACACTACTCATGCAACTCAGGTCGTGGGGAATGTCTTGAAGAAGATCAAAAGGACTGATCTACAGGAGAAGTTTCTGAACCGACCCAAAGGTAGGTGAAGACATAATGTATGCATGTTTACAATTGACAAACTTGAAGACCAGTAGACTCTGAAACAGCTCCACAACAAGGGTTTACTACTACCTACTGCACGCACGCACGCACGCACGCACACACACACACACACACACACACACACACACACACAATCTGGTCAATCTGGTCAATCTGGTTTGACCAGATGAAGAGCCTTGGCTCGTCTGCCATTCAATCTCTCTCTCTCTCTCTCTCTCTCTCTCTCTCTCTCTGTGTCTTTGCAGATTGCACCAGTGATGTTCCAGAGACTTCAGAGAGCAGTGCATCTTCCTCTCAGAGACCAAATGATGGTAAACATCCACATACTGTATTTCAATACAATACATACAGCATAGACTATAGAGACACACAGCGCCGACAAATTCACGCCCCCAAATGAGACAGCTCTCTCTCTCTCTCTCTCTCTCTCTCTCTCTCTCGTAGCAGATGTCAGTGATGTTGGAGAGTCTTCAGGTAGCAGTCCCCTCACCACGTCTGACTTGCTTCCAGATGTCCTTCCTTCCAGATTTGCTCGTGGACACATAAGGACATGTGAAGCTATGAATATCCCTCTACCAAAATGGTCTTTTTTGTAAAACCATTTGCGAGTGTACCTGAAGGGACATTCCAAATGGAGGATAAGAAGCATTTTAAAGGATGCTACACACATGTCAGAATCATACAATTGGAGGACACAGAGTTCAGCAGTGAGCATGAGGTCATACAGATGGAGATGAAGAAAGCAGGCCAGGAGATCCGACTCAGTGCAATCTTTAAATCACCTTCTGGAGAAAACATCAGAATAGTGATGTCCATTGGTATCGCAGGAGTTGGCAAATCCTTTCTCGTACACAAGTTTGTTTCTGACTGGGCAAAGAAAGAAAATGAACTTCCCCATCTCACATTTGTGTTCCAATTCCGCCATCTAAATTTGCTGCAGGGAAGAGAGTTTAGTTTGTCACAACTAATTCGTGAATGCATCCACACAACCAAATTCATCCCGGAAGAGGCTCTCGATTATATCTTCACAACGCTGCAGGAGTCAGGAATCACAGATTACGACGAAAGTCCCTTCAAACTTCTGTTTGTTTTTGATGGTCTCGATGAAAGCAAATTCAAATTACGCTTCAAGACGGACCGTGTCTGCCCAGATGGGGCAGATGGGGATGTCACCCATCCCACCTCACTGGAAGTCTTACTGGTAAACCTCATAGAAGGAAAACTGCTGCCCTGTGCTCACATCTGGATAACCACACGCCCTGCAGCAGCCAAACAGATCCCTTCTTGTTTTGTTGACATAGTGACAGAAGTGCAAGGGTTCAGTGATGACATGAAGAAGGAGTACATCATGAAGAGATTCAGTGATGAGAACCAGGCCAACAGAGTCATCTCACACATCAATGAATCAAGGAGCATCCGCATCATGTGTGAAATCCCAATGTTCTGTTCGATCACTGTCACAGTTTTGCAGCGCATGTTGAAGACAAACCAGACAGGTGAGCTGCCCAAGACCCAGACTGAGATGTACTGCCGCTTCCTCTCTCTTCAGACATGGAAGGATGGGGAGAAGTATAAGACACCGGCTGATAGAGCTGTTCTTCTGAAGCTGGCCAGACTGGCATTTGAACATCTGGAGACAGGGAACCTGATCTTCTACCAAAAAGACCTGAAAAAATGTGGTCTTGGTGTTGAAGAAGCCCCACAGTACTCAGCCTTGTGCACAGAGGTCTTCAAAAAAGAGAGGGATTGTTTCCAGGGAGAGCCCATCTACTGCTTTGTTCATCTGAGCGTTCAGGAGTTTCTGGCTGCAGTTTATCTGTTCCACTGTTTCACAGAGAGGGAGATAGATGTATTGCATACATTCCTATATTCCTATCATAAATGGCTGCAATTGTCAAGAATGTCAACAATGTCCCTGGATGACTTCCTGAAGTTTACCATGCACAAAGCCCTGAAGAGTGAAAACGGCCACCTGGACCTTGTTGTGCGTTTCCTTCATGGACTCTCACTGGAGTCCAATCAGCGTCTGTTACGAGCCCTGCTGGGTCAGACAGAGCACAGTTCAGAAAGCGTCCAGAAAGCCATCCAGAATCTGAAGGAGATGGACACCGATGCCTCATCTGACAGATCTATCAACATCTTCCACTGTCTGATGGAGATGAAGGACCAGTCAGTATATCAGCACATCCAAACATTCCTGAAATCAGAGAACAAGACAGAGAAACTCTCTGAGATCCAGTGTTCAGCTCTGGCCTACATGCTGCAGATGTCAGAGGAGGTTCTGGATGAGTTGGACCTGAACAAATACAAGACATCCTTGAATGGGCTACGGAGACTGATCCCAACTTTGAGGAACTGCATAAAGGCTAAGTTAGTAGTCCTTTCAATATCAAATTATTAGTGCCACAGGGGACACCCATTATATGTATGAGAGAGAGAGGGGGGGAGAGAGTGGGATTGGTTTTGTCATATCCCTGAACGCTTATGGGATAGTTAATTAAACTTTCACATTTTCCCCTATAGTGTCCCTTCCTGCAAGTTACGTTCATAAATCACCACAATTTTTACAACACTTTATTATCCACTTTCCACTGAAAAATGGCCCGTGAGCCATGTGATCTGACTCCTACACTCACTACATTAGTTGAGACAGGTGATCTGACTCCTACACTCACTAGTGCGTTAGTTGAGACAGGTGATCTGACTCCTACACTCACTAGTACGTTAGTTGAGACAGGTGATCTGACTCCTATACTCACTATGTTAGTTGAGACAAGTGATCTGACTCCTACACTCACTATGTTAGATCAGCTATTTTCAAAACAAGTTGGGGGGAAAAATACTTTTTCATTTGAGGTTATGTGACATGAAGAGGTTTGAGAAAGGCTTAGCTTAGCTTTTTCCATGACATATTTTCAGATGGACATTTTCATCTGCCAAAAATATGGACACCTGACTTAATGTGGTTAACATCTTATTTGCCAAGGCATGTGGTCAGTTAGGTTAGGTTAGGTAGGTACAAAAGTACTCAATTCCACAATGTTATAAGTCTGGTATTCAAAATTGAATTGAGTAAAGTAAAAATATACATAAAATACTTAAAGTAACAGTACTCACTACGCAAAATGTCCCATTTCAACAGTTATCAAAATGTATACAATTTTCTTTTTAAATAGCTGATCTACAAGCTTGCAACGGGTCGCATCGCAGTGCGTTGTGAGCTTGTAGAGAAGTATAGGGCTGAAGTGGTTACTGTATGTTTTGTAATAATAATCAAAATCTACAGTAGAAGTAAAAGTATTGAAATTTACAAATACTTCAGTAAAGTAAAAAATACCTAAAGATTGTACTTGAGTACATGTACTTACTACGTGTGCGTGTGCGTGCTTGTGCATGGTGTTACTGTATATTTTATTATGAAGCACAATGAGTCTATATGGTTATACAAATAAAATGGACTTGACCAAAGACAGTTAATAAGACAGAATAACATTTTCATGTGTTCATCTCCATTCAGGTTTGTTGGCTATGGATACATGTTTTCATGGTCTCAATGCACCTTGTTGGATTGCTGTGAAGATCTGTCCTCAGTTCTCAGCTCCAACTCCTCTAGTCTGACACATCTGAACCTGTCTGGTTGTCTGCAAGACGCAGGTGTTAAGCGTCTCTGTGTTGGACTGATGTCAACACATTGTAGACTGAAGGAGCTCAGGTCAGTAGTCCTGAAGTTTATCACAGCCCTGTTATTTTCTTCAAGCCTGTCTGTCTCTCTTGGAGTCTTTTCTTTGGAAATCTATGTTGCAGATTAGTGCAGTTGAGAAACAGCTGTAGTAAATTAAACATCTACTGATGCATAAACTTGGACACATCATCAGTGTTGTAAACCTGGAATCGTTGCTGCATTATTATATGAAATTAATACAAAATAATTTAACTACCTTTAATCAAGTACCTATTTTAAACATTGGCTATTTGAAAATAGTAGATCTAAAAGTGTACGTGTTGCGATGTGACACACTCACTGTGCAGCTTGTAGATCAGTTATTTCCAAAACAAGTTGGGGGGGAAAATACTTTTTTCATTTGAGGTTACGTGACATGAAAAGGTTTGAGAAAGGCTTAGCTTAGTATAAAACTGAGTGTCCATGGCACAACATATTTTCAGATGGAGGTCTGCGGTCATTGAACATTTTCATCTGCCAAAAATATGGACGCCTGATTTAATGTGGTTATTTTCCAAGGCCTGTGGTCAGTTAGGTTATGTTAGGTTAGGTAGTGACAAAAGTACTCAATTCCACAATGTTAAAAGTCTGGTATTCAAAATTGAATTGAGTAAAAGTCAAAATATACATAGAATACTTAAAGTAAAAGTACTCATTACGCAGGAGGTCCCATTTCACCAGTTATCAAAATGTATTAAAATATTAATTTTTAAATAGCTGATATACAAGCTTGCAACGCATCACATTGTGGTGCGTTGTGAGAAGTATATAGGGCTGAAGTGGTTACTGTATGTTTTGTAATAATAATCAAAATCTATAGTAGAAGTAAAAGTAGGAAATTTACAAATACTCCAGTAAAGTAAAACTACCTCAAAATTGTACTTGAGTACATGTACTTACTACTTAGTTACCTCCCACGTGTGTGTGTGTGTGTGTGTGTGTGTGTGTGTCTGATGTACTCACTAGTTACCTTCCACGTGTGTGTGTGTGTGTGTGTGTGTGTGTGTGTGTGTGTGTGTGTGTGTGTGTGTGTGTGTGTGTGTGTGTGTGTGTGTGTGTGTGTGTGTGTGTGTGTCTGTGTGTGTGTGTGTGTGTGTGTGTGTGTGTGCACTTGCGTGTGCATGCGTGTGCTTGTGCGTGTGCATGTGCATGTGTGTGTGTTTGTGTTGTGAAATGTGTTATACAAATAAAATGGACTTGACTAAAGACAGTTAATGAGACAGAATAACATTTTCATGTATTCATCTCCATTCAGGTTGGAGAGCTGTAGAGTCACAGAGAGATGCTGTGAAGATCTGTCCTCAGTTCTCAGCTCCAACTCCTCTAGTCTGACACACCTGAACCTGTCTGTTAACAAGCTGCAAGACGCAGGCGTTAAGCGTCTCTGTGTTGGACTGATGTCAACACATTGTAGACTGAAGGAGCTCAGGTCAGTAGTCCTGAAGTTTATCACAGCCCTGTTATTTTCTTCAAGCCTGTCTGTCTCTCTTGCTGGAGTCTTTTCTTTGGACCAGTTAGTCCAGTTGAGAAACGGCTGTAGTAAATTAAACATGCATAAACTTGGACACATCATCAGTGTGACACACTCACTGTGCAGCTTGTAGATCAGCTATTTCCAAAACAAGTTGGGAGGAAAAATACTTTTTCATTTGAGGTTACGTGACATAAAAGGTTTGAGAAAGGCTTAGCTTAGTATAAAACTGAGTGTCCATGGCACAACATATTTTCAGATGGAGGTCTGCGGCCATTGAACATTTTCATGTGCCATAAATATGGACACCTGATTTAATGTTCTTATTTTCCAAGGACACACTCACTGGTTCGACAGGTTGGACAGCTGTGGACTCACAGAGAGATGCTGTGAAGATCTGGCCTCAGTTCTCAGCTCCAACTCCTCTAGTCTGACACACCTGGACCTGTGGGGTAACGACCTGCAAAACGCAGGCGCTAAGCGTCTCTGTGTTGGACTGATGTCAACACATTGTAGACTGAAGGAGCTCAGGTCAGTAGTCCTGAAGTTTATCACAGCCCTGTTTTTTTCCTCAAGCCTCTCTCTCTCTCTCTCTCTCTCTCTCTCTCTCTCTCTCTGTCTCTAACACACACATGTACATGCACGCACGCACGCACGCACGCACGCACGCACGCACGCACGCACGCACGCACGCACGCACGCACGCACGCATGCACGCTATGGGGTTCCAACCGTTTCTTATTTCCCGCCTCAGTGTTACTCACCTGCGTACTTTGATACTTCTGCAGCGAACCACCACGTAGACGTGTCATGTAGTTTCCCATTGGCGCAGAATTGAAAGTAGTCTAATAATCACACGCAAACGCGTGAACGCATAGGCGTTTACACGCTCACGCGTAATTTCTATTATCGCACGCATAATATGTAATTGATTAAAAAAAAATTGTTTTTCTTCACACGAGCACAGGACACGGCCACAGAGCTGAGCAAGTAAAACTATGCGTGATGCTGTTCACTTCAGCGTGTGCATGTTCGTGAGACATGTGTTTGTTTTATTTTCAGTTACACGATCACACGATAACAGGTATAGCAGGGTGCAGACTTGTAAGAAATCAACAAGATTTGGCTTTTGGTGACTATAGTTTCTGAATTTTGGCGTGGTGTTATAGGTATGGGTATAAGGTTTTCAAAAAGCTGTGCAAACACGTTGGGAGCGCCCCCCTAGTGGCTTTTTTGCACAGACTCAAATATTGGATACGTATAGGTATGGTTCAAAACCCAAATAATTGATAAAATAGAGATGGATTATGTTACTATTGGGTGTGCTAAATAACATACTAAAATGTTAGGCACAACGAACAACCAGAAAGGCATCGTTTTCAAGATGGCGTTCACAGTGGCTAAAATGAGCTAAAATGCCTATGAACTGGGATTTAATATGTAAAAAATCATAACAATTGTGCACTTCGTAACTACTTTTAGAATTGTGGCATTGTGTTAGGTATGGGCATAAGGTTTTCAAAAACATTTGCAAACTAACTTTGCTCGCCCCCTAGTGGTCGGTTTGCAATGGAACCACTATTAGATATGTCAGTATATGGTTGGAACCCAAATAATTGATAGAAGAGATTTTTCAATGCATTCTGTTACCATTGGGTGTGCTAAATAACATACTAAATTTTGACGGAAAACTAACAACTTGAAAGGCATCGTTTTCAAGATGGCGTCCACGATGGAGCTTCTGGGGGCTTTTTTTTCTTCCGTTGATCATTTCATTAATAAGCACTGTTAAAGCAGCCTGTTATTTAGCAGGCTGTTGAGCATGCACTGGTCTTGCTGCATGGTTGTTGAAAAGCTGGTCGTATTGGTACAGGTGGTTGGCTGTTATAGGCTCCCGTGGCGGGCCGGAATGAGCGGGTTATGAAAAAGCCATATTTGATCCGGTCCGCATCACTAATTGCATAGTGACAGATCTGTAGATGGTTTACAGACAAGCTACCATAGGCGGTCTATATAGTGTCTATAGCCCTGGTCCAGTGAGTGCGTTAGTGAGAAGTAACCCAGGCTTTCATTTCCGTGCACGTTTTCCTTTAAGGTGAAAAAGATAAGTCAAATCTATGTATTATATTTTAGGCCTATTGAACATTAGTGAAGTAAAATGATATAAGGCCGTGTGCGCCCTTGATGTTTACTGACTGCAGTGATGGTATAGGCTTACACAGAATTGCACTCCTTGATTAAGTTCAAGTTGGCTATAAGTTCTCACTAACACACTGGACCAGGGCTATAGACAGTAGACACTACAGCCTATGGTATAGCTTGTCTGGTCCAGTTCTTCTCACCGCACTGGACCAGGGGCTGTCCAGGGCTATAGACCCCTTAGACAGCGGTAGCTTGTCTGTAAACCATCTTCAGATATGTCAGATATGTCACCAATACGACCGGCTTTTCGACAACACAGCGAGAGAGAGGGGAGGAGGGCCTGGCCCGATATTGTAGACAAATGTAGAGTATTCAGTAGGGTAACAGGTACGGTACAGCACCAGTAGTAGGCCTGGCTATATACAATCAATAAATCGATATTATATTTGATTTTATATCCACACTTATGAGGTGCCAAATAGTTAAATACATTTTTTTGAAGGAATAAGTAGGCTAGGCCACCGCATTTTAAAGCCACCTAAATTGAAGTGGAACGTGTTTCTTGCATTGTCTGTCAGCATCTCCAAATCCCGACACTCGATGTTCTCTCTCCATATAATTTAAAAATATGATTCTGATTCATACACCCAATGATAGACACTTATCATCTTATGCTCTGGCAAGTGGCAAGTCGCGTCCGCAACCATGCACTTGTGTGCTTGTAGGGCTATTTCCGAGGTGTATCAATAAATATGTCACGTTATAGGCTAATGAAGGACATATTCGGGAACAACGTTCACACGCACATGCACGGCAGGCATAGTGACAAAACGGAATGCAGTCAAGGGTATGCCCTTTATTACCTAAACAGGAGAGAGATGTGCCATGCGTGGCGCGCTTTGCGCCTGGACATGACCCACTTTATACTTTCTTGACTACTTTCTTGACCGAAAGACCATATAGTTTAAGACAATGAAATTGATCGAGAAAATTGACCCCAGTCCGAAAACCTTTTATACGGACGCAATATTCGGGGACAGTGTAGGCCTATTCATCCCGAAATATGTGCTGTTCTGTCTGTCTGTCTGTCTGTCTGTCTGTCTTGTCTGTCTGTCTGTCTGTGTCTCAATGACTCGCCCTAGGTGGATTATATAGGCTACAAGTACAACATTTATAAAAGTAATCGCACTCAGAGTATAGGCCTATTAAGAGTGAGTTTCCGTCTCGGCTATATCAGTGCATGCGTTGCAGACAGATAGACAGATAGGGGGGGGGGGGGGGCAGTTTGACAACAGCGGCTGACACATGTTCATTGATGATGATGATGATGATGATGATGATGATAATTAATAATAGGCCTACTGTAGCATACTGTGCTGCTGGATCGTCAATAAATAGACTATAGGCCTACTGGACTTTGATGTTTTACTGCATGGGGACAGTGCATTCACATTCCTTTATACGGATTTGTGGCATATACTGTAGGAGTGAACCCGTTTATAATGTTGGCTACCTGTAGCCTGGTTAATAAACCAGACCGAATCAGCCGTTGGCAAAAAAAAGTTGCCTACCAGCGGATTACGGTCTGGCGAGGCTCAGTAGCACGCCTCTTTCCTACAGCAGAGAACAGGTCGGACCAATCGGGACACGGTATGCAATATAGGCGGGCTTTGGTACAGTGACGTTCAATGCTTGAGACTTTTGACTGACAGTAGCTCTGACCAATTGCGTCAAAGAGAAAATGTTCCCCGGGAAATGAAATCCAAGTGAAGCCAGCCCAGACTGATATACCGTGACAGTGTTGTGTGATATTAGTCTGGCTTATTAGCCAGGCTAGGCTACCTGCGCTCTGTGTGTCTTTGTGCACGGCAGATGGAGAGAGAGAGAGAGGAGAGAGAGAGAGAGAGAGAGAGAGAGAGAGAGCGTAGAGATGTATTGCATTTAATGCATTGCGTTTAAATCAATCAGTTAATGAAACAGGAGCGAACAAAACTATTCTTTCTGACATGCAGCAGCGGGTTGGGATATCATGAGGATATCATTTGCAGCGGTGCATATTTGGTCAAATAAGCAACACGCGCTATAGATGATTTCAGGATGGACAGTCAGTAGTAGGCTACAACCAACAGTAGCCTGCTAAATAATAGGCTGTTTTAATAGTGCTTATGCGTATTAATTAAATGATCAACGGATCCGTGCGCTTCACGGTGATGTCTTACCGCTTGTGGCAGCGGTGGCCGAACGGATAGCGGCGCGGTCTTGATACCGGAAGGTTCCCAGTTCGAATCAGCCGTCCGACACGTTAAAAATTACCACCGCCGAAGTGCCCTTGAACAAGGCATTGAACCACTACGATGAAATGTGTTCTATGAGCAGGGCCTGTCTGGAAACAAGTTCTTGAGCTTAGCCCAGATACCCTGGGTAAATATAGATTTCATTTCATTTCCTTTCATTTCATTTCACCCAGCGCATAGCCTACGGGCGGGCGCGAGAGAGAGAGAGAGAGAGAGAGAGAGAGAGAGAGAGAGAGAGAGAGAGAGAGAGAGAGAGAGAGAGAGAGAGAGAGAGAGAGATCAAATGCGATGTAAAATGATCATAAATGTAAATAAAAAACAGGCAAAACAGGTGAGGTCACAGATGTATTCAGTATGAGATATGTATTTATCTAGAGTCTCCAAAGACCAATAATAAATAATTATATTCGGAATGCGCCAGCATGAAAATAGTCTAAGTCTAAGAAAATAGTCTAAGTATTTGTCACGGTCTTAGCTTACGCATGTTTCGCGATAAATGCATTTTGTTACATATGTGATGTATTCCCATGCTTGTTGTTCTTGCCTATTGTAAGTCGCTCTGGATTAAGAGCGTCTGCTAAATGCCTAAATTGTAAATTGTAAATTGTACTTGTTCCAGTAAACATACGTGTGATTGTGTGATCGTGTGAGTGAAAATAAGACAAACACAGGTCACACGAACATGCACACACTTTTGTGATTAGTGCATTCATAATCACGTGTATGTGTCTGTGCACGACTCACGCACGCACGCACGCACGCACGCACGCACGCACGCACGCACGTCTGATTCAAATCACGCACACACGCACAGTTTTCTTCATGAATATGCAAATGATCATTTTCTATTCTCCATTATTTTGTGTTTGTTTCAGGTTGTGGGGCAACAACCTCACAGAGGAATGCAAGAAGGAGTTATCAGTTCTCAACTCCAACACATCCTGCGAGATACGCACATGAGAACTGTGTAGCTGTGGCCGGTTAAGACTCATGTGTGGCCGGTTAAGACTCATGTGTGGCCGGTTAAGACTCACACGTGGCCGGTTAAGACTCATGTGTGGCCGGTAAAGACTCAAGTGTGGCCGGTTAAGACTCAAGTGTGGCCGGTTAAGACTAATGTGTGGCCGGTTAAGACTCATGTGTGGTCGGTTAAGACTCATGTGTGGCCGGTTAAGACTCATGCATGGCCGGTTAAGACTCATGTGTTGCCGGTTAAGACTCATGTGTGGCCAGTTAAGACTCACACGTGGGCGGTTAAGACTCATGTGTGGCCGGTAAAGACTCAAGTGTGGCTGGTTAAGACTCAAGTGTGGCCGGTTAAGACTCAAGTGTGGCCGGTTAAGACTCAAGTGTGGCCGGTTAAGACTCATGTGTGGCCGGTTAAGACTCATGTGTGGCCGGTTAAGACTCACACGTGGGCGGTTAAGACTCACACGTGGGCGGTTAAGACTCATGTGTGGCTAGTTAAGACTCAAGTGTGGCCGGTTAAGACTCATGTGTGGCCGGTTAAGACTCACACGTGGACAGTTAAGACTCATGTGTGGCCGGTAAAGACTCAAGTGTGGCCGGTTAAGACTCAAGTGTGGCCAGTTAAGACTCAAGTGTGGCCAGTTAAGACTCATGTGTGGCCGGTTAAGACTCATGTGTGGCCGGTTAAGACTCATGTGTGGCCGGTTAAGACTCACACGTGGGCGGTTAAGACTCATGTGTGGCCAGTTAAGACTCACACGTGGGCAGTTAAGACTCATGTGTGGCCGGTTAAGACACATGTGTGGCCGGTTAAGGCTCATGTGTGGCCGGTTAAGACGCATGTGTGGCCGGTTAAGGCTCATGTGTGGCCGGTTAAGACTCAAGCATGGCCGGTTAAGACTCATGTGTGGCCTATTGAGACTCATGTGTGGCCGGTTAAGACTCATGTGTGGCCTACTCATGTGTGGCCGGTTAAGACTCATGTGTGGCCAGTTAAGACTCACATGTTGCCGGTTAAGACTCATGTGTGGCCGGGTAAGACTTGTCCTCACTTCAGATGGTGGAGACGCACCCAGAGAGACCAGTGGTTATCAAACTGTGGGTCTGGACCCCCAGGGGGTCCCCAGACGATCTGCAACATTGTTTTCTCAATCAACGGTAAACAAAGTGACATGCAGTATTCTGTATCTGCACACTTTGGACCATTAGCATCATAAGTAGCACTTGCCGTAGCCTCGACGACCTTGCAGGCGTATGAATAGGCTCAACTTATGTAATTTGGACAGCATTGTATCATAGTTTCACTGTACAGATATTCTACTATTAGACAGATGTTAGGTTCTTAGCTTACTTATGACTATTTGACCATTTTTTATGTATTTGATGTATGTATTAAAATGTGTTGTTCAATTTCTTACAGTAAATCGCTGTGTAAATGCCTAAATTGTATAGCCTAAGTAATGAACAAACTACTATAAAAAATGTCAAACATTGTCAAATATGACCTAAAAAAGTAATGTGTATCTGTGGAACCGAGTCGAACAAAATGCAATGCCTCAACACCTGCGATTCCATGTGCTCGTCAGGGTGGGGGGGCTAGACACCCTGATGAAGACATTAAAACCACTGTTTGTACAGCAGTCTATACACACATCCCGATGAAGACAGCTCGTCTAAATGCTGATCATTAAAAGTATGTAAATGAAGCTACGTTGAGTGTGTTGCTATTCTTCTGTCTCAACTCATTACTGTGTCTATACAGTTTATACACCATTGTTTATACATGAAACAATGGGCCCAAACATATATGGATATACATGTTGATCATAACAATACCATCAACAATAGAGGGTTATGATATGATATGATATAGTACTTTATTGTCAGTTCACACTGAAATGTGTCTTGCGACACAGCAGCCAAGTATGCAGAACACATATACACACATTTGACATAACACAAAGAACAAGACAATTTACATACATAAAGACATGAAGACAAGAGCAATATCCACCGCTTAGATTACCCTGTGGCTACTATACAACTCCTGATTAAGCCTCAAGGTCGACTGGTGGACAAAGGACCTCTTTAGTCTGACCTTATTGTATGCTGGTACACCATATCTCCTTCCTGAAGGTAGCAACCTATATTCTCCATACAACACATGCTTAGTATTAGAGGTGATATTCCTTGCTAACCTTAGGATGCTGTTATCATACATGAATGTATAAAGTTTCTGAAGTTGTTGTCCAACAATCTTTGAACAAATGTTCAGTTGTTGCAGCAGTTGTGACTTTAGGGCTGCAGACAAACATCCATACCAGGTGGTACTACAGTACTGAAGAACACTCATAATAACAGAAGTGAAAAACAAAAGAAGAATCCGTCTAAAGAGGCAACCATTAACAAAATCTACTGTGAGCATGTAGATCAGCTATTTTCGTAATGTGTATCTGTGGAACCGAGTCGAACAAAATGCAACGCCTCAACACCTGCAATTTAAGTGCTCGTCAGGGGGGGGGGGCTGATGAAGACCACTGTTAACAAAGCATCTAAAGGTCGAGTGAATGAATAAGCATTTGTTGTTGAATTGTTGCGATGACAGAATATTACATCATCTACAGAACCTGTAGACATTGTTAAAGATTTAGATAGATCTTACATCAAATGGAAATGTATACCTTTGGCACACTAGCAGTCGCTATACAACAATAACATCATTACATAAAATAGGCAAATGCATTAAAATACTTTATAAAAAGCATTCCCATAACGCAGTAACGGTGATCATGGGCTGAGGGGGTCAGGTGGTGGAGCTATTTAAACATGTTCTTATTTAAAATAGATAGATAGATAGATAGATAGATAGATAGATAGATAGATAGATAGATAGAATACTTTATTAACAGTTTAAGAAAATTACAGAGAATGTCATCATTTAAAAAAAACGCCAAATGGACTTAGACACAAAAAAGCATTCGCTTGTTTCCATTGTGGTCCACCTTGTAACATGAAACTATATACACAAACATACTGTACAAACAAAACAACCATGAAACAAATACAAATAATCCTTATATATAAGGCTGGGAGCTATGTATACATATAGGACATGAGGTACCCTGAGAGAAGAGTCCAGAGCAGGGGTGGGCAACTTTGACGATGGAGAGGGCCAATATATTAACACACTCACTCCAGAGGGCCACAGTGCATATTACTGTCGTAGCAAAAAATAGCCGATCTACAAGCTCAAAACGCGTCGCATTTTGCTATATTTGAATTGAAAACCTGAATAATTGTTTGCTATTTTTGAATTGGAATCCTGAAAAATAACCTTTTTATTGAATTTCAAATGCATTTAGTTATAGTTATGTTAACTTTACGAACTGTTAACATTGGACACAAAAAGACAATAACATTTTAATACTATAGTCATTAAGTACTAGTCATTTAATACTAGGGTTTGGAATTGTAACAGCTGAAATCAATACTATATCAGTATTCTGATATTAACATGCGGGCCGCATTAAGTGAAGGTGGGGGCCGCATGTGGCCCCCGGGCCGCCAGTTGCCCACCCCTGGTCCAGAGCATGGGAGATGGGCTATCGAGGGTCGGGAGCTAACTATGACCAGTTAGTGTGAAGATGGAGCCATGAAATGTCCACTGCAGTTGGCACAAACGGTGTCTTGTAACCATTCTTTTTTTTTGACAAAGTTCTCAAAGTGGGTGCTGTGGCACCCCAGGGTGCCTCGACACAAGTCTCGGGGTCCCTCAGAATACTGTGATAATAGATGGAATGTTTCAATGTTACTTGCTCTTTACTTGATTAGTTGTTTTTCAGTCTACAGTACACCAAGCTACTTCACCTAATATAACAGATCTACAAGCTCACAACGCATTGTGAGCTGTAGATGTAATATTTTTGCCTGGAGGGGGTTATCATACACCCCCTGGAAATAGACTTCTAATCAGTGTTTTCTTGAAACACTTTCCTGGAAAAAATGTGCTGAAAATGATGAGCTATGATTACAAAGTTGTCAAAATGACACACCCTCAAAACCCCCTTTTTGGTATATGGCTCAATTGTGTAAAGGCAAATATTAATTCACTAACATTACATAAATAGACATAATCTGAAATCTGTCATGGAGTATCCTGACACATATGTAGGGATTAGTAGACTAATAGGATTTTGGAGCTTGCTACCATTATATTTTTTAAATATATGACCAGAGTTAACTATAGAGCCAAATCAATTTGTCTGCACTTATTTTTTACAACTTATAAGCAACTCAACTGCTTTTGAATTGTCTCTAAATTAATCGCGTGACTGTTGTAAGCCCAGCCTTTAGGTGCATATATACCTCCATAGATTGATTACTTTATACTTTAAGTACTTTATATTCTTGCATAAGAAAGCACAGGAACGTAGCCTACAGTTCAATACAAGGTCTAAGAGGATTTTATAACCCAAGAAAGCATTATGGCTTGTTTCCATTAGGGTAACTGGGGTCCTTCATATTAAAATAATCTGAACATTAAAGACACAACATTTGTCACCACAACAATATCATTATTGCAATGTGTACTGTATATTTAATATACAGTACAAATTGCAATATACAGTACAAATTGCAACAATGATATTGTTGTGGTGGCTAGCTGGTGGTGGTGGTGAAGTTTAAATAATAGTGCCACCTCATAATTGTAAAATGCATTTTCAATAATTGAATTTGTGTTTATTATGTACTTGGTTAGGTTAGTTATAATATAAGCATATATATAAGCAAAATAATATTAGGATCCGTTAAGGGAACCGTTAGATGAGATGAGATGAGATATACTTTATTGTCCCATGAGGGGAAATTTGTCTTGGGCAAAAGTGCAGTAGTACATGACGCTTTTTAAAACAGACAGACAATACACAGTAGACAATACACAATAGCAGCAATGTACAAGTACAGTATCACAAGAGTATCACAAGAACGGTGCAAAATTGCAATCAGAGGAGGTATATAAATATAAAGTACTAGAGTATTCACAGTTTATAGTATCACAGGTATAAGTGCATTAACTAACTGATGAAGGTCAATAAGTCCCTTCCCCACTAAGAACTATGAACTATGTGGTGGTTGTTTAGTAGGACAATTGAAGTGGGAAGAAAATAAAGTTTAAAGCGGTTGCTCTTGCAACGACACGCTCTGTAGCGTCTACCAGAGGGTAACAGCTCATACTCTGAAGATAATACATGTGAAGGGTCAGACAACACTCTCTTTGACAGACTGAGCACCGTTTTCTCAAAGATTGTCTGAAGAGATGGAGAATCTTTCCTACCAATTACCTTCATGGCTGTTTTTCCATTTTAGCTATTCTAGATTTGAGCTGGACAGAGAGTGTCCCAAACCAAGCTGACATGCCATATCTGATAATGCTACCTAGCACTGCATCATAGAAAGTTGACATGACTCCCTTGCTCACACCAAAGAGCCTGAGCCTGCGGAGAAAGTGCAAGCGTTGTGCCAATTTGGCACACAGATAGTCCACTCCACATGGACGTTCCATTTGAACTGGTTGTCCATTTGGATCCCCAGGTACTTATATGATACAACCTGCTCAATTTGCGTGCCCCCCATGACCACTGGGTCATGGATGTGGACACCTTTTGGATCGAAGATCATCTCTTTGGTTTTTGTGGTGTTTAACATAAGGTGGCTATTATCACACCAGTCTTTAAAGTTATTGATCTCACTGATATAACCCACAGGGTGTTCAACACCCCTCAACAGGCTGACTATTACAGTGTCATCAGAACATTTCAAGATGTAGTTGTTTGGCTGACTGCTTCTGCAGTCATTTGTGTAGGCAGTGAAAATAAATGGTGAACTCACCCCCCCTTGTGGCACACCTGTGCTACACAATTTAGAGCTTGAGAGTACTGAGTTCACCTTGACCTGTTGAGATCTGTTTGTTAACATGGAGTAGAACCATCTAATGATGAATGGATTTACATTCATGTTATTTAGCTTTTGGACAAGTAACAGAGGGCTTACAGTATCAAAAGCAGAACTGAAGTCTGCAAAAAGGACACGAGCATACGCCTTAGGCTCCTCCAAGTGCTTGCTAATTAAATGGGTTATACTGACTACAGCATCCTCCGTGCTGCGCCCAGCCCTGTAAGCAAATTGAAGGGGATCCATAAAGGAAGCCACCTGAGACTTAAGTGAGTTTACAATGATTCTCTCAAAACATTTCATAACCCCACAAGTTAAAGCAATAGGTCTGTAATCTTTGTTCACAGAGGGACAAGATACTTTAGGAACAGGAATAATTAAAGACTTTTTCCAGATATCAGGAACCATGTGTTTGTCTACAGACTGTTGGAAAATAGGGCACCAGGCAGCTGTAAGCTCTTCAGAGCACTTTTTCAACAACAAGGCAGGCAAACCATCAGGCCCGTTGATTTTTTGTTGCATACCCTGCTAAAGACACTCTGGACCTGTTTAGGATCAATGAGAAGTCGATCAGAAGCGTTACACATGATAGAATCAATATTAAAGTCCACAGACTCCTGCTCTAAGGAGTCAGTGTCATGACGGAGGAAAAAGTCATTCAGTTCATTGGCTTTAGCTAGTTCATCAAGTGTAGCAATAGGATTTTTGTTTGTGTTCATGTTTGTTATTTTTTTCATATGATCCCTTAGTGTTCATGGTGCCGACACTCTCCTCTAGTGCAGCACGGTGGTTTCTTTTGGCCAGGGACAACATCCTATTGAGCTCCCTTTGGGCCGCAGCCATGCCCCCCCTGTCTCCATTTTTAAAAGCCACTTTCTTGCTGTTAATACAGGATTTTACCTCCTTGGTGATGTAGGGCTTGTTGTTAGGGAAGTGGCGAATGGACTTTTTAGGGACGACATTGTCCACACAGAAGTTAATGTAGTCCGTTACGGCCAGGGGGAGGCCGTTTAGAGACCAGGATTACTGCATGTTTTTTGTGAGGGTACCTACCCTAGGGGACACGGGGAGAACATGCAAACTCCACACAGAAAGGCCCTTTCGCCAACCCCGCCTCGGGTATGGGCACTGATGAGGCGGATGAGGAGACACGCCGCCAGCACCCACAGCGTCCCTAGCGGGAATCGAACCCAGGACCTTCTAGCTGTGAGGCGACAGCACTACCGACTGTGCCACCGTGCCCCCTGCGTCAAAGTGATTTATTGGGTTTAACATCCTCTTAGCAATCTTTGTGCATGTGGAAGATGGTCGCATGATAGATACATAGATATAGAATTGAAAAAACAAACTTTCTAATTAAGATAGGTAGATGGATTATAGACAGACAGAACAACACTATAGCATACCCTCACATCGGCACAGCATTTATGATCCTTGCCTAATTTCACATTGTCCTAGTGTTGATAAACGAATTTGAACTATACTGTACCAAAACTAATAACAATCGTTTACAAAAAAATACATGTAGGTGCATCTAATCTAATAATATATGATACTAGTAATATTTTACAACAAACTTACAATACCCATTACATTGACCTATAGCAGGGGTTCTCAACGTTTTTGGCTCGGGACCCCCGGAAATGCTTTGGCCCTGTCTCGTGAGCCCTTCCCCACCCCCAATACAAACTGACTGACAAAAATAACTGCAACAATAACCTAATAAGTAAGGCCAAACGGAATCTCCGGGTTTTTTTCTGTTTTTCTGCGGTGACTCCGGAGGAAAATCTGCGGGATTCTGCGGAGTGTTTTCTTTTTTCTTTTAAGGTTTTAGACAGTTATCCAGGACTATAATCAATGTGTTTAGAGCAAAAATAACTCTAAATATGCTAAATAAACCTTAAAGTACCACAACAAAGTAATTAAGATCTATTAGTCAAATCTTCGACTTCATCCATTTTTATTCAATAATAATTCACTCCTTCATGAACATTCTTTAGTACAATTCAAATTAAATTACAATGGGTCCAACATGAACATACAAGCCAGCCAGCCAGCCAGTGGCTTTCCGCCAGTCAGCCAGCCAGTCCGTTAGCCAGTCAGTCAGTCAGTCAGCCAGCCAGTCAGTCCATTAGCCAGCCAGCCAGCCACCCAGCCACCCAGTCCATTAGCCAGCCAGCCAGTCAGTCCGTCAGTCAGCCAGCCAGTCCTTTAGCCAGCCAGCCAGCCACTCAGTCCGTTAACCAGCCAGCCAGCCAGCCAGCCAGTCAGTTAGCCAGTCAGTTATAGCCAGCTAGTCAGTCAGTCGGTCAGTCAGTCAGTCAGTCAGTCAGTCAGTCAGTCAGTCAGTCAGCCTGCCTGCCAGCCAGATAGCCAGGGGCCAGCTTGGGGGCTTCCTCAAGAGGAATATCTCATGCCTCAACCAGAGCCTTTGTAAAATCCAACACAAACTTCTTCCTCTCAGCAGTACATGGGTCTTGGAGAGGCATGCGGCAGCCAGGGTTTCAGTCCTATAGATCGTACTGCAAAACAAAGACAATCTAACTTAAAACCCTAGCATCCCTATTCTGAGGGTAACATTAGTCGAAAATAGCAGATCTACAAGTTCCCAAACGATGCCTCATGCTGCGACTAAGTGGGTGTCTAAAAATACTGAACATGAATCCAACACAACACTGCACTGTTTGACATGATGCTGTCAAACAAATCTATGAAGGCACTAGGGAGGGCACCAAAACAGAGTGGGCACTAGGGAACGGTGGGCAGACTGGGCACCAGGGATAGGTGGGCACCAAAACAGAGTGGGCACTAGGGAACGGTGGGCAGACTGGGCACCAGGGATAGGTGGGCACCAAAACAGAGTGGGCATTAGGGAAAGGTGGGCAGACTGGGCACCAGGGATAGGTGGGCACCAAAACAGAGTGGGCACCAGGGAAAGGTGGGCATCAAAACAGAGTGGGCACCAGGGAGAGGTGGGCATCAAAATAGAGTGGGCACTAGGGAAAGTTGGGCATCAAAATAGTGGGCACTAGGGAAAGGTGGGCATCAAAACAGAGTGGGCACTAGGGAAAGGTGGGCATCAAAACAGAGTGGGCACTAGGGAAAGGTGGGCATCAAAACAGAGTTGGCACCAGGGAGAGGTGGGCATCAAAATAGAGTGGGCACTAGGGAAAGGTGGGCATCAAAATAGAGTGGGCACTAGGGAAAGGTGGGCAGACTGGGCACCAGGGAAAGGTGGGCATCAAATCAGAGTGGGCACTAGGGAAAGGTGGGCAGACTGGGCACCAGGAAAAGGTGGGCATCAAAATAGAGTGGGCACTAGGGAAAGGTGGGCAGACTGGGCACCAGGGAAAGGTATAGGCACCAAAACAGTGGGCACTAGGGAAAGGTGGGCAGACTGGGCACCAGGGAAAGGTATAGGCACCAAAACAGTGGGCACTAGGGAAAGGTGGGCAGACTGGGCACCAGGGAAAGGTATAGGCACCAAAACAGTGGGCACTAGGGAAAGGTGGGCAGACTGGGCACCAGGGAAAGGTATAGGCACCAAAACAGTGGGCACTAGGGAAAGGTGGGCAGACTGGGCACCAGGGAAAGGTGGGCATCAAAACAGAGTGGGCACTAGGGAAAGGTGGGCAGACTGGGCACCAGGGAAAGGTATAGGCACCAAAACAGTGGGCAGTAGGGAAAGGTGGGCAGACTGGGCACCAGGGAAAGCTAAGCACCAAAACAGAGTGGGCAAGCTATCTATGAAATCTATTAAAAAGTTGAATCTGCAACACAATTGTATATGGGGTCCCTGGCTCCTGCTTCATCTCTCCCAGCTAAAGGTTTTCTCTCAATTCAATTTATCATTTCAGTGTAGGCAAGGAGTTCCAAAGGTTTGCCCCCTTTACTGAGAATGCAGACTGTCCTAATGAGTTGTTACACCTGGGAACAATACAGTTACCACGTTGAGGCTTGTGGTGTTGCTCTACCGGAGCTCGGGAAACTATCAACCAGTCCAGCGAACAAAGGTGTAACACGACCATGTAAACATTTTAAAAACTATTTGATGGTAGAGAAATAAAAAATAATAATCAAACGTAAAAAGGTTGTGTGTTTTTTAAAATACCACAAAGGTGCCATCTCATCGGTTTTTGATCCATGATTTTTATAGACTGTTTGTATATTGATGTTATTGGTTTTAAGACCTTTTGACAATGAATGGAGTGTTTACGTCATTGCGTATGGCAGATGTGACTTGCATGTGTCTGAGCAAATCAGCTATTTTGTGCTAAATCAAACATTAAATTGCATTGACAATAATAGTGCAGGAACAAAAGCCCCAAAAGTTGACTATACCCCTCCCCGAGGTATAACAAAACGGGACATCGTTTTTTCATATCTTTAGGATGTCCCGTTCATGAAATGGATTGTCCCGAGATTTACTTTTACTGCAAAAGTCTTAAAATTTATCCATGAAGTGACATCCACATAGGCAATAAAAAACGCCTATCTGAAAGAGAGAGTTCCAAGTAAATCCTCTGTCATTTTTTACCTGCTGTTTGTTTTTACATCATACTTGCACAAATTGTCTACAGGTAGTGTGCCTACATCCCAGAACAATCAGAATGCCAATATTTGGTTCTAATGTGAATCAGCAGCCTTTTATATAAGGCCTTAAATAGGCGGAAATAGCAAAAAGTTTCCTTTTCTGACATTCACTTGGTCCTACTATTTATCAACAAAATGTGACATTGTTTTTTCATATCTTTAAGATGTCCTCTTCATGAAATGGATGGTCAGAAGTTTTACTTTTACTGCAAAGGTCATTAAGTCCATCCATGAAGTGATCCCCACTGAAAGAAACGCCTACCCCCCACCACACACACACACACACACACACACACACACACACACACACACACACACACACACACACACACACACACACACACACACACACACACACACACACACACACACACTTTATATATTTTTATGTTTACATGGAAATTAGAATGTATTATTTTACTGTCCAATGACACAGGCCAAGTTATTGTGGAACATCCTTGTTGGATATTTCTGATGTGAAATGGCACAAGGGACCCCCACAAAAAGTCCACCCCAAAATGGTGCCCTTTTCTGGGGGTTGGGCACCTTCCCCCTCAGTGCTCTCTGCCCCCAGGATGCCAATATTTGGTTCTATTGTGAATAAGCAACCGTTTATATAAGGCCTTATTGTGACCGCAGGTCGCGTTTACTATGAAATCGTACATTTTTGTCCGTCAGTCAGTGTAACACTCTAAAGCCCCAATATATGGTGCCCAGGTCTCATAACATCACGTGGCATCGGAGATCCCTGATGTCATAGTAAATACAACCTGATGTCGCAATTAAGCCCATACAGTATATGGAGATCCCTGATGTATCAATATTGGCCAGCAACTCTACATCTGACCTCAAACCGCGCCCGGCAGTCGGCGAAAACTAGAGTTCTCAACAGGCCTGAAAATGAAGGCCCAGCTCATGGGCCCTCATCAAACCCTTTACACTCAAGACACTGCCCCCGCTGCCACCCTTAGATCTATATGGAGCTGACCTGTTCTGACATTCCATATGTTGATCTGACCTCATCAAACCCTGTACACTCAAGACATGCTCCATATATGGCCAGTACAGAATTCATTCCATATGTTGATCTTACCCCCCATGCCAAAGCGCCAGTGCTCGCCCAGCAGTCACATCTATCTATCTATCTATCTATCTAACAGTTTTCTTTTCAAGAGTTACTTCTAATCCTGATGGCACTCTGTCAAACAACGTTAAGACCTCGGTCCGCAACTTGGGCGTGATGTTTGATTCAGACTTATCTTTCAATGTGCAAGTAACGAAAGTTGTACAATCTTGTTTCTTTCAACTTAGAAATATTTCTAAAATGAAGTCATTTTTATCAATTGCAGACCTTGAAAAAGTCATTCATGTTTTTATTTCGTCTCGTTTAGACTATTGTAATTCACTTTACTCAGGGCTCAGCAAAAAAGTCATCTCCCGCCTTCAACTTGTGCAAAACTCCGCAGCTAGACTACTTACAAGGTCTCGGAGGCGGGACCACATTACACCAATCCTGGCTGCTCTCCACTGGCTGCCAGTGTCTTTTAGAGTTGATTTTAAAATGTTATTGATTACTTTTAAAGCCCTGCGGGGCCTGGCTCCTAGCTATATTTCAGATATGTTGAAACCTTACAGGCCAGCACGCATCCTCAGATCCTCTGGTCTGGCCCTCCTGGAAGTTCCCTCGACTCGCTTAGTCACTATGGGCAACCAGGCTTTTGCTGCCCGGGCACCCAGACTCTGGAATGACCTACCTCTCGCTCTAAGGCTAGCTAACTCTGTGTCAACATTCAAATCACATTTAAAAACATATTTGTACACTAAAGCCTTTCCTTAGATTCATCATATTGCTCTTTTTTTCTTTCATGTCTATGTATGTACTGTATATGTTCTATTATTGTCTTACACTGTCTATTTTTATGCATTTTCATTTTGATTGTTGTTTATCCTTTGACACTGTAAAGCACTTTGTAAACATTGTTTTCGAAAAGCGCTTTATAAATAAAGTGTATTATTATTATTATTATTATCTAATACTGTAAAAGGCCTATACAAACTTAATAACAGGAAATATATTTTGATGCCATGTTTTTAGTTTACTCACATTCATGTGGAATCTAAGGATGTTTCTGTCTTGAGCCTATGCCTCAAAACAGCTGGAATGACAAAATATTGTTATATAAGGCAACATTGTTGTATGCTAGATGTATAGGTGTGAGTGAGGCCTAACGTCTTCTATGGTACTACTTATCAATCAGCAGCTTATTCTCAATGTCATCTTGAGCATTGTGGGGGGAACTGACTGACTGGGGGCAAATTGGTTTCCATAAGCTGCTGATTGTTGATTATTCATTAATAATGGCACACACGGGGGCACGGTGGCACAGTTGGTAGTGCTGTCGCCTCACAGCTAGAAGGTCCTGGGTTCGATTCCCGCTCGGGGCGCTGTGGGTGCTGGCGGCGTGTTTCCTCCTCCGCATCATCAGTGCCCATACCCGAGGCAGGGTTGGCGAAAGGGGCTTTCTGTGTGGAGTTTGCATGTTCTCCCCGTGTCCCCTAGGGTAGGTACCCTCACAAAAAACATGCAGTAATCCTGGTCTCTAAACTGCCTCCCCCTGGCCAGCCGGGGTGCCTGATGGAGGGGAAAGGAACTGGTTGGAATAACGTGTTCCTTCCACGCGCTACGTCCAACCAGGGAAACTCCCACTGTCAGGTGTAAAGGAGCAACTTGGACACTCAGGCATGAAGGAAGCATGAGTTCAAGTCCGTTGCTCTCCCCATGTCCCCCATATATGGGGACTAGGTTGGCGGAGGGTGTGTAGAGCCCAGGATCACATTAGATAATTGACACAGGGGTGAAAAATGGGTTACAAAATCGTGGGATAAAAATTATTTAAAAAAAAAAAAGAATGGCACACACAAAGCTGTGAATTCTACAGCATTAAACCATACTGCATTTAGGCTATATGGACCTATAGAATACAACATCAATAATGTGTCATTCTTGATGCTTTCAGGTGTAGCGATATTAGGTCCATCTGAGAATAATAGATTCTATATGAAGTGGCTGGGTAAAAACATATTGTCTCCACCAGGACGAAAGGCATGGCATCTCTATGTTTTTCACCCTGTCTGTCCATCCGCGTGTGACCGTCATCTGTACAATAAAGAAACAGTTCTTTCAGATTTTTCATATTCCATCCTGACTGGCTAAGATTGACTTCCAGCCCACAATAACCTGTAATTGGTCTGGCGGAGACCTGTACTCTTGAGTGTAACACCTATGATTCTAACCCAGAGTGCCTATAAAACCCTAGCCTGGCTAATAAGCCAGACTCAAATTGCCAGAGGCAATTGTTTTTGACAACGTCTGATTCGTTCTGGCTTATTAGCCAGGCTAATAAAACCCTGCTCATGTACGGTAGACACTACTGTCTACAGACACCTGTAGACACTGGGGTCACTGTATGCACTTTTTTTGGTGCAAAAAGTTAATTGAAGAATTGCATGACTTTTGCACTCAAAGTAAATAGATTGATGGTTGATACTGCAGTTTCTATGCTTTTGGCTATTTCTGCCTCTAATAAGGCCTTATATTAAAGCCTGCTGATTCACTATAGAACCAGATATTGGCATTTAGGTTGCTTTAGGATGTACCTGACTAGACCATCTGTGCAAGCATGACATAAAACCAACCATGCAGCAGGTAGAACATGACTTGGATCTCCCTCTTTCATGATTGAGGCGTTTTTTCATTATGTGGTGAGTCACTTCATGGATTAATTTCATGACTTTTGCAGTAAAAGTAAAACTTGGGACAATCCATTTCATGAAGGGGACATCCTAAAGATATGAAAAAACGATGTTCCATTTAGTTCTAACCCTGATAAAGAGTAGGACAAGTGAATGTTGCTCAGAAAAGTTAACTTTTTGCTATTTCCGCCTATTTAATACCTTATATAAAAGGCTGCTGATTCACAATAGAACCAGATATTGGCATTCTGATTGTGCTGGGATGTAGGCACACTACCTGTAGACCATCTGTGCAAGTATGATGTAAAAACAATCAGCAGGTAGAAAATGACAGAGGATTTACTTGGAACTCCCTCTTTTAGGATAGGCGTTTTTTTGCCTATGTGGTGAGTCACTTCATGGATTAATTTCATGACTTTTGCAGTAAAAGTAAATCTCGGGACAATCCATTTCATGAAGGGGACATCCTAAAGATATGAAAAAACGTTGTCCCGTTTTGTTATACCTCGGGGAGGGTTACCTCAAAAACTAAGCCTCTTTTAGAGGGTTTTTTCCTGCACTATAAATGGAGAATTTCCGTCATATGTGGACGAGCAAATTTAATCGGCTAATTGGTCTTAACACAAACATCTAATGGCATCGACAATGAATGGAGAATGTCCGTCATATATGTCTGAGCAAATGATTATGTACGATAAGACTATGGAAATTAATATCATGAAAGCTTTAAAAATGCATGCGTAATTAACACTTATTTTTTAAACCATGAAGAAAATCACAATCACACAGCAACCAGCAGAGGGCACGAGAGAGAGAGAGAGAGAGAGGGGGGGGGGCGTGTTCTATGCGTCTACCCTAGTGAATCCTGCGCTAACTCTCAGTCTCACTCAACTGAGACTATAGAGCGAGCACTGCAGTCAGAGCGCTGACAGCCAACCAACCCTATCAAGTTCAAGTCTACAGCTGATAAACTATTTACAATAGACTAATACCTTTGCAGATACAACCTCCCTCGGCGATACATCTGATGGACAACACATGGCTTGTATCAACCATATTCATAATCGGTAATTACAACTTTCTTTATTTGCCCTTCCTTTAAAAAAAAAAATCTGAACAAGAGTAGGATATAGCTCTGTAGCCTGGCTAATAAGCAATAGCTCTGGTCTCTGCTCGTGCTTCCGTTGCATCGGCACGCAACGCGTTGCGTGCCGATGTCTCCGATGTCACCGATGTCTGCCGATGTGAGTATAACTTACTTTGATGGGAAAGCGGCGCCACAGAGAAATCACATCCAATATTAAAACCCAATGGATGATCAGTCGTAGTTACCTTGACTGCCCACTGTCACTGCCGGTCGGTTTGAAGAATGAATCCAGCCGCCTAATCATAAAGTTTGTCTGAAGATCCAATACTATACATGTCAGACTCATAGCCTATTGTGGTTATTGTTTAAACTTTAAGGAGAGCTGGTCAGTCCGTCCGAGACAGCCGAGTGAGAGGCTGAGAGCAGCTCCGCTCTGCTGTTAATTGATCTGACCCAATTCGGCAAACACGAATTGGTAGGCTACTAGCAATTGTGTAGTAGGCTATAGTAGCCTATATACATTTTAAAAGGCTGTCATAGCTCTTAATATTTGTGTTTTTAAATGAGGTTTGGCCTTATATAGTTGGCTATTTTTGGTGTCTTCAATTAAATTCATTATTGATACATTTTCGACTATTCTAAAAGGTTTAAAACATGTTGTGTACACGTCAGTGAAATGAACCGCTGGAAAAATCCCTAATTCACCCTTTGTCCAGTCCCGCCCGTGGTTGTGCCCCTCTTTGCAGTTTCGTGGTTGGACAAAAATCCTCTCTCTCCATCCACTACCATTGAAATAACATGTTTTTCAGTTGCTTCATATTGATGTTCTGTACACTCGATTGTTATTTTAAACTTGGTGTCAGTATAAAGGAACATCACAGGTGCAGCATGGTGACTGCATTATGCAGTCACCATGCTGCACCTGTGATGATATGCACCATGCTGCACCTGTGATGATATGCACCATGCTGCACCTGACATGATATGCACCATGCTGCACCTGACATGATATGCACCATGCTGCACCTGACATGATATGCACCATGCTGCACCTGACATGATATGCACCATGCTGCACCTGACATGATATGCACCATGCTGCACTTGACATGATATGCACCATGCTGCACCTGACATGATATGCACCATGCTGCACCTGTGATGATATGCACCATGCTGCACCTGACATGATATGCACCATGCTGCACCTGACATGATATGCACCATGCTGCACCTGACATGATATGCACCATGCTGCACCTGACATGATATGCACCATGCTGCACCTGACATGATATGCACCATGCTGCACCTGACATGATATGCACCATGCTGCACCTGACATGATATGCACCATGCTGCACCTGACATGATATGCACCATGCTGCACCTGACATGATATGCACCATGCTGCACCTGACATGATATGCACCATGCTGCACTTGACATGATATGCACCATGCTGCACCTGACATGATATGCACCATGCTGCACCTGACATGATATGCACCATGCTGCACTTGACATGATATGCACCATGCTGCACCTGACATGATATGCACCATGCTGCACCTGACATGATATGCACCATGCTGCACCTGACATGATATGCACCATGCTGCACCTGACATGATATGCACCATGCTGCACCTGACATGATATGCACCATGCTGCACCTGACATGATATGCACCATGCTGCACCTGACATGATATGCACCATGCTGCACCTGACATGATATGCAGACTGCATATCACGTTTGTTTGGAGTTTTTTTCCGAAAATGATGTTTTAGCAAATTCATCATAAACAAGCGGAACCAGGGCGGAACAAGGCAGAAAGAGCCTGCTGGTCAGTCAGTCAGGGGACCAATCAGAAGGCTGACAAAGGGTGAATTAGAGTGTATGCCTAATGACCAGCACCACCACTCAGTCAGTGCACATGAACTCTGGGCTTGCACGGGCATGTCGCCATCTCTCTCAATATCGTTTGATAAAGGCATATAGAAAACCCAACACCCAATGATAATATACACTTTACAGAGTATAGACCACTTGAAATGATGACAATCAATTGTGAATTACCTATGAGTATGGGGCGAGTTAAATGACAACGTATTTTGTGGGGATGCGGAGGAATTTGGTGTAGCGCAGTAGCGGTGTTGTGGGCCTATACTTGTGAGGACCTCTGCTTGGATTCAGTGGCGTTGCGGAAATTGAAGATCTGCAAGGCGAGCTCACAACGCGCTGTGGATGCGACACTTGGAGCTTGTAGATATTCTATTTTCGGCGCACCGTCATTCAACAAAATATAAATGAGGCTGACTAAGTTTGCAAATATTGGCCCATGGGCGTTTATACGGATTTGGACGAGGCGTTTATGAGGGAAAGGGTGTCAGACCCTGGGCTGTTATTAGGTAGCGGGCGGCTATTTGACTAAGGGCTACTATTTTGAAATACACGGTAATTTCCATGCAGCTGCCAAGTTGGCAAATGGAAATTAGACTGTATAACCCTGCATTTGATTCCACTGTGTGTGTGTGTGTGTGTGTGTGTGCGTGCGTCCGTGCGTGCGTGCGTGCGTGTATAAAGAATGCACATTGGTGTTGGTAGAGAAATAACTTTTAACGTACTTACGGTAAACAAGGTGTGGTTCCAGTGTGTCGGGTTCAGCAGTTGATCAGTAACATGCAGGTTTACATGTTTATTTTCCTGACAGAAATCTATTTCTGTCCTAAAGAGCCTTATTGGTGGTTTAGATGGGGGCAATCCATTCAGAGAGATGAAGATGATTAAGGTAGTGACGGTCCTAATGTTTCAGTTGTTAATGTAGACACGCAAGCTTGTTGTGTGTGTGTGTGTGTGTGTGGGGGGGGGGGGGGGGGGGGGGGGGGGGGGGGGGGGGGGGGGGGGGGGGGGGGGGGGGGGGGGGGTGGGTTTCTTGCTCAGGAACACCTCGACTGTCATCGACCAAAGTAAAAAATAGGCAAGGCAACGCAATGCAATCAATACAATGCAATTATACAATACAATCAAAGAATCAATACATCAGTGAAACCAAGTATAACAGAACAATAGGACAGGGGTGGTGAGGTTAATAAAAATCATGTGAAGTGAGGGGCGCTAATATATTAAAGTCTAACTCATTAGATGATTAATGGTGATGAAAAAGCAAACGGTGCAAACACAAACATTAAATGCCATTAACATTATGCGGACACTCTACCCAAATAAATTAATCTGTCTGTCTGTCTGTCTGTCTGTCTGTCTGTCTGTCTGTCTGTCTGTCTGTCTGTCTGTCTGTCTGTCTGTCTGTCTGTCTGCCTGCCTGCCTGCCTGCCTGCCTGCCTGCGTTGTTTACAGTTGAGTTGGTGTCTGCAGTAACAGCAGGCCCGGTCAGAAGCAGTGTGTCATGTGTGAGCTCCGTCCACCCTGACGGCTCCGCCTCCTACCGGCTGTCCCAGCCTCCTCCCTACCGTCGCTGTGACACCACCTGGGAAGATGGCAACGTGAGTGACCATCTTATTTGATCTCCTACTCGTATTGATTGATTGATTGATTGATTGATTGATTGATTGATTGATTGGTTTATTGATTGATTGATTGATTGATCGATCGATCGATTGATTTTTCCCCTCACTGTATATGTTTCTTTTCCCTTTTTACCTCCCTTATGATGAATTCCTGTTCTGTTCTTTGACTATATATAGAAGTGTCTATTTGTACGTCTCTAAATGTTTTGATGAATTGAACAAGGTGGACCCTCTTGTAAACAAGTGTAATGCTTAATTGGGTTGTCCACTCACAGTTAACAGTCTTTGTATTGAGTTTGTGCTTGAAATGTACTGTAATTCTGCAAACTGTTAATACATATTTCAATCAATCAATCACAATTGATTGGACACTTTATTAACAGTTTGCAGGAAAAAGCACAGGGAAAAAAAGAGTTCAATACAAGGTCTGCTAAGAGGATGTAAAACCCAAGAAAGCCTCATTGTGTTTTTTGAGAAGTGGTGGTTGTGAGAAGTGTGTTGGATCAGGTGACACGTGGTTGGTGTAGCTGTGGTCTGAGTCTGGGTCTTCGTAGAATGTAATGTGTGAAACAACTAAATCTTCATTCCAAGAATTAACAAGCTCCAGTAACTGTTGTCTGTGATCTGTCTGTCTGTCTGTCTGTCTGTCTGTCTGTCTGTCTGTCTGTCTGTCTGTCTGTCTGTCTGTCTGTCTGTCTGTCTGTCTGCCTGCCTGCCTGCCTGCCTGCCTGCCTGCCTGCCTGCCTATCTGTCTGTCTGTCTGTCTGTCTGCCTGTCTACAGAGGATCGTCATTGCCGTTGGTTCTGAGAGGAACGCGTCACTCGTCACGCATCTGACCAATCAGAGCATCGGCCTGAATGTCTGTCTGCAGAGCGTGACATCTGAAGTGGAGTGTTTGTCGGAACGGGTGAGAAATTATGAACTTAATACATAACACAACATAATTCAAGTACTATTTAAACATGTCCGACATGCTCCATTATATCCTTTCTTCTTCTTCTTCTTCTTCTTCTTCTTCTTCTTCTTCTTCTTCTTCTTCTTCTTCTTCCCACAATGCATCAGTCACCCAGGCGCCACTCTGTCACACACTGTCTGAAGTGACGACATGATTTTAGGATGATGAAATAATAATATTAAATACAATATCACTGCTATTGCGCTATTGTGTCCCTGGTGGAGACAACATGATCCCTGTGAGTTCTAATCTGACTCCTGTCATGTCTCACATCATGTCTCGTCTCAGTCTGTCCTCTGATAAATGTCTCTACACTCTTGTACAAAAGAGGTTATTAACCATTAAACCCTTAACTATACTGACAGTCCGTACATATTTAAGAAAACAATCTCCTGATGGTACAGTAGACTGAATCTGAAGATTAGCCATAATAATATTATGGCTAATCTTCAGATTCAGTCTACTGTAATCTGAAGATTAGCCATTATGTAAAATCTAGACTCTAGATTGTGTACAATCTAGAGTCTAGATTTTACATAATGGCTAATCTTCAGATTATGATGGCTAGATTCTAGACAGTAGTAGTAGTAGTGAGTGACGTAATGGAATGTATGATGACATTCTTTGTAGGAGGAAGGGCCATTGAACAGCATTCATGACTTTACAGAGAGGCCAACATTGAGAATACTGCTGTAGAAATAGATAGATAGATAGATAGATAGATAGATAGATAGATAGATAGATAGATAGATAGATAGATAGATAGATAGATAGATAGATAGATAGATAGATAGATAGATTCTTTATTTATGTGTCATGCACCCAAAGTGCTCAGCCCACATGGATTTATAGGACACACCATACAAATCATTGCTTCAATATTGCATAAGTGTAAAAAAAAAAAAAAAAACACACAAACAAAACATTCTGCCTTTTTTCCCACGCTTTGCATAAAAAATCTGCTAAAGCAAAAATACCTTTCCTAGTTAACACAGATGGTTGTCATTTAATTTTACAATGTCTTAAGAAGAAGAATCAAGACATTTTACAATGTCTTAATTCTTCATATAATGGGCAGTAAAACAAAAAATGAATTTCATTTTCAATTTCTTTCCAATCACACACTCAACACACTCTGTCCTCCTCAGGAGTACCAATGAATCTACCCGTTTCTAAAGCTAATAGAAACTGTAGAGTTGCCAACTGCAATTTCATTGGCTCGGTGCTATGTGCTGTTACTTTGCAGCACGGAAGAAAACAGTCAAACTCTAAGCACTAGTGGGTTAGTGAGAAACATTGAGTTATAGCCAATTAATTTAGTGCCGTGTCAGTGATTCAGTTGTAGGCCTACAGTACAGTTTTGGTTAGGAGTTTCGGACATGATGATAATACTGTGGTGTTGTATTTCTCAGTGAGCTCGGTCTGCTACGACATGTCTGGACATGTTCCAGCCTTTAAAACCAAACCTAATCAGCTGTCAAATCTGTCTGCGGATTTTACTGCAGTGTTGTATTGGCATAGCAAAGTAGAAGGTGATCAGACAAAAGGTTATAGGCTATACTGTAGGTACTTGTATAATTTTAAAATCTCTCTCTATCTCTGTCTCTCTCTGTCTCTGTCTCTGTCTCTCTCTCTCTCTCTCTCTCTTCCAGATCTCATATAAGGCAGAGTGCAGAGGTGAGAGTCAATAATGTATTCCAGACAGTGACGTTCATGCATAAATACAGCTTTCATTTCCCTCTTTCAGTCTGACGCATTGTGGGTTTCATATGATTGATTTTGCACTTTCTAGTGACTCTTCGGAACCAGTTATTCAAATATTAAATATTGTCATTGTTTGTCTTTTTGTTTTCACTCAACGATAACTTTTTTTAAATTATTATTATTGTTTTATAGCAAACTGTTCAGCAAGACCCACCAAAGGTGAGTGACATGCATGACCCTAAGATTTTGGGTCAATTCCATCAACCACATTATGACCTCAAACTTCCTTCCTAGTTTTACTGGAGGTGTGAGTCACGTCCGCTGACACTGACCGACAGGGACGTGCACACATAGACATCAAAGGGGGCTTCAGCCCCTGCCCTTTTACCCGTCTGTAAAACAACTGCCCTTTCCAGACCACGAATGCAGCATTTACTACATGGTGAAAGAAATGCAAACGCCCTCCTCTTCTTTTCCATAAGGCAGCCTTCAGGAGAATTGCTTTTTGCTCCTGAACTTGAACGCAGTGTTTTGCGTTGAACAAATTTGTTTAGAAATCCATGTCGTAGGCTATACACTGCATCTCCATAGCTAAAGAGTGCTGGGTTGCGCCCCGAAAATAGCTGATCCACAAGCTCTCAACGCGTCGCAGCGCGACGCGTTGTGAGCTTGTAGATCTGTTATTATCGCTATTTCTTTGTCCAAAAGTGCCCTCTTACGGGATTTTAGCCCCTGCCCCTCTAACACTCTCTGCACGTCCCTGATGACTGACACTCTCACGCACTCTGCAAAAATCTCCTTTACAAATGCAAGTGTGCAGACGGTCTCCCACCCATAAAGACTGGGAAAGCCGGGAAAGTGTCATTTTAGATGTTATTATAGCTAAGCTATACTGTATAGCAGCATTATGTAAAAAAGACCAAAAAAATCGGTGGTTCTCAAAAATAGCAGATCAAAGAGCTCACAGCACGTCACTTCGTGCCATGCTGCACGCGTGTTTTTTTCAGGAAAAATCTTGAAAGTGTTTCAGAAATGCGTGGGGCGGTGGGAGGGGTCCCTGGAACAAAACATGTTCAGGTGGGGGTCTAATATCATTTCTGGGTGTACTTGGCGTGAAGACGTTTGAGAACTACTGATTCAGAAGACATTTTGTAGCATTGGCCTCAGGTCTTAAAACGTTAATGTTAAATGTTCGCTCAACTCCAGGACGGTCTGGAAAGGTTTGAGAATCTACGGATTGATGCAGATTCAGGTATTGTGTATTATAAGGGAAGGTACAATCTGCACTCCCTAGAGGTTTTAGGAGTCTTTTTCAAGCCTGTTATACTGTAACTAGACATGCACTCTGTCGGCCATGTATGGCCTACTTGTGTGCAAGCAGAGCGCGTCATGTTGTCATGATTTGTCACGACAAGAGTTGGCTTTGTACGATGCTTATATGGTCTTTAAATAAATACGTTTTGAAATGTCTATGGGAAAAATGCATTGGGAACTATGCATTCGTCATGAAAGGGGGCGGGACTGCGACGCTCTATTGACCTTATACCAACCTTGAAACGTACTATAGTTAAGAGCAGTGGTCCCTTATTGACCGGTGGAGCACACCGACAGACAGACAGACAGACAGACAGACAGACAGACAGACAGACAGACAGACAGACAGACAGACAGACAGACAGACAGACAGACAGACAGACAGACAGACAGACAGACAGACAGACAGACAGACAGACAGACAGACAGACCCAGAGAGTGCGGATTGTACCTTCAGCTCACAAAGTTAAGTGACTACTATTGATGTCATCACTTCTATTTTGACCACAGGTCCTCGTCTGACCTGCCTCGGAGGCTGGTGTCCAGAACCATGGAAGGTTCTAGTGGTGGTTGCTGTTGCTGTTGGAGCCGCCGTCCTCTCGTATCTTGCCTACCGTCACCATGATGGCACTGAAGACCTGGGCTCCTACAGCGCTGTGAAAACAAGCATCTCATAAAATGTGTGTTTTTTTGTTTCAAAGTATTTTTAAACTATCTCACATCAAGTAGGACCATTTTGATATTATGCCTCCTGTATCCCAGCGGTTCTTGAAGTGGGGGGGAGGGTTTGGGGTGGGGGGGGGGGGGGGGGGGGGGAGTCGCCACTCGCCAATATGTTATCGGCCAGCACGGGAAAATAAAATAGCCTTAAAGATGGAGTGCCGTGGTTTTCTTTTCCCTCTAAAACATGTTCATCAGGTACTATGATTTCAAAACTTTAACTTAAAAGGATCCCATGGCTAATAAGCCTATTATGACCTAATAGGGTTATAGGCTATCATGTCACAAAAATGGTGTATTTTTGATTGGGAATTTTGACTCAAAAGCCTTTCAGCTTTCAGGAAGAAACCAAAAATACACAGGGAAGAAATATTTGAATATTCTAACCACACCATGGCACTCCATCTTTAAACCACTTAAACACCATCTGTAGTGGAGGTACTACCATAGAGCCCTGAGGGACTCCGTCCGGTCAACCTATAGGGTTTAAGAGGTTATGTCACATGACCATAGAAACACCTCTGTGTACTGTGGGAGCGATGCGTGTGGATAAGTTGTCTTTACTTTTAAACTGACTTTTTGTTCTGCTTCATACATTATTATTATTATTATTATTATTATTATTATTATTATTATTATTATTATTATTATTATTTACTGTGTTGATGTTTAAATCAAACAAAGTGTTTCAGTTTGGCTGCATGTTGCTTCTCTTGGTTTCTAAATGTGCTACTGTCCTCCGCTAAATTCAGTTTTTACTTTGTTTATTTTGTTCAAAGTTTGTGTTTCTTTTTTACATTAAGGAACGTTCTCTCCCACTGTTTGAAGAACAGCAAGGAAACAACACTTTAAACCGTTTTGTAGAGGAAAGACTAGTTAGTCAATAATACATAATAAAATACAAGATTAGGTGCTATGAATTCGACACTGTTCATAGATTATTGCACTGAAATGTGAACCCCACAATATGAACACTGTGGTCAGTATCTCGGCCAGTTAATCATGACAAGCTTCATTCCTTTTTTAACGGGCCGTTGGCCTATATGTTGGTCAACATTCCGACACATGCATAGCCGGTTAAGACACATTCGCGGCTGGTTAAAACTTAAAACTCACCCGTACCATCTTCTACCAATCTTAAGCTATGTCTCATCCCCATAACCAACAAAAGCTTTAGCCTACAGTTTAAACACTCTACCTCTATTTTAGTAAAGTTGACTAGATTTATTTGACGTTTGGTTATAAGGAAACTTAGGAAGAAGAATGTCAAGGATAAACACAAAAGACTTGCTTATTGCACATTCCTTACTGCTGCCTCTCAACGTTATTTGCTGCTAAAGTTATTTTTATAGTGGTCTTGCCTGTAGCCTATGTTTTAAACCTTTTCATCTCTTCAAAACCCAACATGTTGCTGCTTGTACCTGTATGAGTGAGAGACAAATAAAACCTTCATTATTATTTATTATCTTGATTAATTGTCGTCCTTGGACTCACAGTCCCCTTTTCCACCAGGGTTGGTCCATGAGCCAGAGCCCCAAAATTGGAACGTCAATATTATGAAATGAGTGGGCAAACCATACCTATATTAAATTGTTTATATGATCAATATACATAAATAGATAACCCTTCTAGAATCAAACACAATAATGGACAGGAATTGGTACTTAGTTACACTTTTGTTAACACTTTTTTGCCATGATTGTGTGGAAAGATATCACGCCAGAGCATTTGTACTGGCATTTTTGTCTTATACTGTATCTCCTCTAATGACATAGCAACTGGAAAGTACCAGGTATTCCCATGCCAATGTAAGTCGTCCAAAGTGATCAGCAGCACACGTAGGCCTCTACAAAGGAGTGAAGGACCGCCCGTCAGTCATAGTGACTTTACAGTCATGCACTGAGTGGCTCCTCATTGTCAGCCCTCCTGCCCGAGGCAATAGGCCTATCTCACAGCCCGCTTTTCACGCCCACGGTAAATAGTGGTGTCTTTAACATTAGCATTTACACGTTTTTTTCTCCGGAGAATCTAAGTTTTCTAATGTAAAAATGTGACAGACCAATATTATTATGAAGCAAACAAGATGGTAAATCAGCTCGAACAGATAGAACAAACCTTACCTTGAGAAAACAAAAGTTGTAGACTTCTTAAATTACCTCTGTTAACATGTAGCGTCTATGGAGTGACGTCACGCTATCACCACTAACCCCAAAAGGGGGCGTATTAAGGGGGGCGGGGAAGTTCTGTGAGATAGGCTTATTAACTGCTGTCAGCAGCACGCCTGGCAGGAGTGTTGACAGCCTGGGAGGAGAAACAGACTGGTGTGAGTCTTTGATAGCATGTCTAAACCATGTGGTTCCCAAAGTGGGGTCCGGGGACCCCTAGGGGCCCTTGAGGGAGTTCCAGGGGGTCCCCAGCTAAATGATAGTTAGGAACCAAATGGACCCTTATGGGTCTGTAACTCAGAGAGTGTACAAATGGAACCATTTGGTTCCATGTGTACACTCAGAATTAAATTAACATTGATTTTATAATATAAATTTGGGTCCCAGAGATAAAAATGGGGGTCCTTGAAATGAAAATGGTTGTGAATCACTGCTAGAGCCGTGAAAATCATCTCCTATGGGGGTCCTTGTATCTATTTTTAAATAGATATCGCGGGCTAATGAGTGTCAATTTGGGGGTCCTTGACATGAAAAAGTTTGGGAACCACTAAACAATCTACATTTTAGCCAAGAAATACAGTAGACCTATACCATGTTGTTGCTCGATTTGATTAAAGGAGTGGTTCACGTTCACCCAAGACATAAGACATTTTCTATCAATTTCACGCCCCATGTGAAATTCTGGCCCCATTCTGGCCTTGAATTTGAGCTTGTAGATCTGCTATTTTTAAATGGCCGAAATGTATATATATCGGGCTGTAGTGGTTAATATATGTTTTGTATTTATAATCAAAATCCACAGAGTAACTAGTAACTAAAGCTTTCACAAAATGTAGTGGAGTAAAATAATATTCGGATCTGAGATGTAATTGGAAATACTCAAGTAACCCAAGTGCAAATACCTCAAAATTGCAGTGCTTAGGAAAATGTACTTATAGTAAGTAGTACACCACTGCTCATTTACCCGTCGTTTATCTTGTGAATGTAGGGAAAGTACCATTATGTTCTGAAGAATGTAACAGACCAGCATATTATTTCTGGGCATTTAGCCAACATGTCGCTGACAAACCACACCTAGATGAAACAAATAGGCCATATTTGTTTATGGATAGTGTGTGATTATTGCATAACCACTTCATGATAGCTCATTGTCTGCTTCAATGTGTTTATAGTAGGTAGAACTATTGGGTTTACAGTAAACAAGAGCATACTGCTCTCGGATTTACGATAGTATGGGCTTCAGAGAAAGAGTTACCAGTACTTTCAAACGCCTTTTAAACTCTTAAACGCCTTTTCGAATAAAGGAAAAGACAAAGAGATTAAAGGCAGGGCGGAAGAGAACAAACAGTTATTTCAAACAATAATAGTGACAGTAAATCATTGTCCATGGCATGTTGTAAATATAAAGCTTTCAGGATGGCAGCGGTTGGGCCTCATATTTATTTACATTCCTTACAACAGCTACTGACCTGAACACATATTATTATTCCTTTATTTACATTCCTTACAACAGCTACTGACCTGAACACATATTATTATTCCTTTATTTACATTCCTTACAACAGCTACTGACCTGGACACATATTATTATTCCTTTATTTACATTCCTTACAACAGCTACTGACCTGAACACATATTATTATTCCTTTATTTACATTCCTTACAACAGCTACTGACCTGAACACATATTATTATTCCTTTATTTACATTCCTTACAACAGCTACTGACCTGAACACATATTATTATTCCTTTATTTACATTTCTTACAACAGCTACTGACCTGAACACATATTATTATTCCTTTATTTACATTCCTTACAACAGCTACTGACCTGAACACATATTATTATTCCTTTATTTACATTCCTTACAACAGCTACTGACCTGAACACATATTATTATTCCTTTATTTACATTCCTTACAACAGCTACTGACCTGAACACATATTATTATTCCTTTATTTACATTCCTTACAACAGCTACTGACCTGAACACATATTATTATTCCTTTATTTACATTCCTTATAACAGCTACTGACCTGAACACATATTATTATTCCTTTCACAAGCAGGTTATGTGGTGTAAGTAAGAGGTGTTTCTTGAGTCAGTATAGTAATTTAGATTAAACACTGACTCTATACACACATACCATACACGCTCACACACGTGCATGCTCTCTCTCTCTCTCTCTCAATCCCTGTGATTGTTTGCGTAGCAAGATAAGATAAGAGGCCTGTGGGAAACACGCGCTCTCACCGGTGGAGGCACACAGGTTGTGTGGAGTGTGTGGAGGCACACAGGCTATTATGAAAGAACCTGGGGCGTTTCCTCACATGAACTTGGTTCCAAACACACCTGTATAGTTGACATTGTGACCTACTTTTCAGTCATGGCCCACAAGACTAGTTGAGAAACACTCTTCCCTGAAGCATTCTGGCAGGAAACAATCGCTCATGTTGTTCAGAATGTGGTTGGCTAGTGCTGTACATGTTACTAATGGTTTTGACACGTCTCCAAGCAACACTAGCTTTTCTTTGACACTGTTCTCCAAAAATAGCTCATCTACAAGCTCATGCATGCGGACTGCAGATCGGCTATTTTTGGAGAAGAGATTTATAGACATTATGTGCAAATATAAAATAGCTGTGAAGTGATACTTATATGTAAGTGGTTATGGTGAAATAGACCATTAACACTAATAATAATAATAATAAAAAAACTTTATTTGTATAGCACCTTTCATGACATGAAATGCAGCTCAAAGTGCTTTACAGAGCAATGGAGAAAGAAAAGAAAAGCAAGGCATAAACATTAAAAAAACAAGAGCAGTAATGCAATACAGTGAGGACATGAATAACAAAAAAATAAAAATAAATAAAAGATCAATTAAAAGCAAGAGTATAGAAGTGGGTCTTGAGCTGCCTGTCGAAGGTACAGTGGGAGTTTGTTCCACGCCGTCGGCCCGTAGAAGCAAAACGCTGCTTCCCCATATTTTTTTGTTGCCATTTTTTTAGGCAAAGCGAGCAGGCCAGCAGTGGAAGACCTTAGGGGGCAGTTTGGGACATATTTAGGCAGGCAGTCATGTAGGTAGGAAGGTGCGAGACAGCTGCTTTGTAGACAGTTTGAGGTTCCAATGGACTTAAGAGGTTTTGTCCGAATAAGCGATTTTTACTTTTTTCATTGGTTCAATATTTACTTTAAAACCAACACACAAAAAACAAAAAAAGACTGAGTTAGGTGATTTCCCCCCGACAGCAACGACATGAACATCCAGTGAAAATAACAGATCTACAAGCTCTCAGAGTGTGACATTGCGACCCGTTTTGAACTTGTAGGTAGACTATTTGGGGAAGGGTTAGTGTTTGGGGGTCCTGGACATGAAAACGTTTGTAGAGAACCAATGACCATATAGGATAGATATGAGTTCTCAGCACTTTCGTCATGTGGGAATCCTTTCCATGAAAAGAAAAAAAACATCTATAGGCCTATGACAATATTGATTTTACTTCCGTTTACAGGGGCGGATTGCGCTGCACCTTGCAAACCCTTGAAAAATTAGAGACAGAGACAGAGAGAGAGAGAGAGAGAGAGAGAGAGACCATGGCACCGACCATAATCCATTTCATCGGTGAGGTGACATTCACATGTGTTATGTGTTAACTCCTTTGTGGCTGCCTGCGACCCCTCTCCGAACCATGCCACATTATTTCCTGCAGACTTTCCAAAAAACATATTTGTTGGGATTTCGTAAGGTAGCAATATTGTTGATTTCCCTCCCCAGTCCTTGCAGAAACGACAGATGGGTTATTTTCCCATCAAAAAGGTTTTAAATCAATAACATCAGTGCCTGTACAATACCACACTTTTGTCTTTTAGCTCTAACAAGTACTTTTATCGTGAGCGTAAACCATGAACCACACATTATATCTCACCCAGTTAACCATGATAAGTGGAGTGTATCTCCTTTAAGCTATACTGTGTAACCACAGTAAGTCAACTGTGGTGTTTATCACCACGATATGCTTCGACTTTACGGAAATAGCAGATCCTCAGCGTGTTACATCATGAAACACTGTGTTGTATTAAATGGTATAAAACATAACTTTTGCAAAAGGTTGGTTAGGCCCTTTTACTTGGGCCAGGTGGCAACCCAGGCAGGTCCTGCTTACAAAGAGAGACTGAGCTGCAGCCAGGAGAGCTCCATATACTCCCCTGAGCCACACCCCTGTCTTTAAAATTCGACAGCAAGCTTCTAGCAGTAGTCCCACTGCTTTGGTATAGATTGCGTATAAGAGAGTGTATATGAACAAAGACCTATAAGCATACACACCAAGGTAGCAGTCTATACCAAGCCTTCTGCGTCTCCAGTCTGCACTCGGCTGTGAAGCTTGGACCTTGTATCACCGCCACATACAACAGCTGGAGAACTTCCACATTAAATGTCTCCAGCGCATCCTTGGGTTGACCTGGTGTGACCGTGTACCACACAGACAGAGACAGTGCATTTATAGATAGGTTATTACTTGCGCGAGCAGAGCGCGCAAGTACTGCAATCGGCTGCGTATGTCGGTGGCGTCGCTCAGACTTAAAACATGTAGAACTCATTATAGTGGACATCTTGGTTAATAGAACAGGAATCAGACATATAGAGATCTAACAGGTCTGGCTTTGGTCTTTATTTTCATATTTTAAAGAGGGGCGGACAGTAAGTTGACAGGAGTCAGCAGTAGGTTGCGCGCTCTGCTCGCGCACAAGTAGGCCATTCATGGCCAACTTGTGTGCAAAGCGCAAGTTGGTAGCTCGACAGAGTTACACACACACACACACACACACGCACACACACACACACACGCAAACAGACGCACAGACACACAGAGTAAGGAGGAAGAGAGAGATGTGTTTTTTCAACAAGTTATGATGATTCACCTCTGAACTGCACTCATCCGACTAGTTTCCAATTCCTGCAATATAAACAACCATCGGAAATAGTAATGATCCTGTGATAAGATAAGAGGCCCGTGGAAAACACGCACTCTCACTGGTGGAGGCACAAAATAATCTGGGGCGTTTCCTCACATGGATTTATGGTTCAGAACACACCTGTAGTTGACATTCCCTGAACCATTCCGGCAGTAAATATTCGCTCAGGTTGTTCAGAATTTGGTTGACCCTACCCTCTCTAGTGCTGTACATCTTAGTAGCCTAATGTCACGTCTCCAAGCAACACTAGCTTTCTGAAACGGTTATTTCTTTGACAACAACAAAACAGGAAGTGTGTAATCGCCACAGACACTAAGAGGTCTGTGTGTGTTTTGTCAACCACATACCTATAGCATCACTATCCTGCTCATTCATGTCATCACTATCCTGCTCATTCATGTCATCACTATCCTGCTCATTCATGTCATCACTATCCTGCTCATTCATGTCATCACTATCCTGCTCATTCATGTCATCACTATCCTGCTCATTCATGTCATCACTATCCTGCTCATTCATGTCATCACTATCCTGCTCATTCATGTCATCACTATCCTGCTCATTCATGTCATCACTATCCTGCTCATTCATGCCATATATCTCTGCTGTGGGGAAGAAACCACCTAATCCTCATTTTTCAGATAATGAGAAGAAGAAAAAAAAATATATATATATATTTTTTTTTACATTTTATATTTTTAAAACAAAGTAATGCTGCCTCATCAAAGTCGGTATTGTGACTTTAAATATTGTCAATTACTTGAGAGGTGGTAGAGTTAGCTGCTTTGTTAGTAGACACTTTGAGGGTCCAATGGACTTAAGAGGTTTTGTCCGAATAAGCGCTTTTTACTTGTTTCATTGGTTCAATATGTTTACTTTTAAACCAACACACAAAAAACAAAAAAAAGACTGAGTTAGGTGATTTCCCCCCGACAGCAACGACATGAACATCCAGTGAAAATAACAGATCTACAAGCTCTCAGAGTGTGACATTGCAATTGTGACATTTGGAGTGTTTGGGGGTCCTTGCCATGAAAACGTTTGTAGAGAACCAATGACCATATAAGATAGCCATTAGTTACTTCCGTTTGCAGGGCACTTGTTGACTTTGCAAGGTGCCGCGCCCTTGCAAAGTCAACAAGTGCATGATATGTGATAATGCTGTGAACTAGAGAAAATGCTAAATCAGCAATAATATCACATGAGAGGAAGTGTATGGTGTGCCCACATCTGTGATTCATTCATAAAGCTTTCATTGACTTCTCTGTGTTCCCCTCAAGGATTTTCCATATATGGCACTTCCTAGTGAGAGTCTAGACTAGAGCCTATAGAGAGACTGGGAAGTAAATATAGTGTGCAATGCAAACATCGTTTTTATTGTTTTTTTGTTGCTGCTTCTCATGTAAAACAAAAAACAAAACAAAAAAAGAATTTCATTTTTTATAGCGCTTTTCCAAGTGCTCAAAGCACTTTACAATGGTTCACTCATTCATACATTGGGAGGTGAAGCGGCGAACAGTCAACGCCAGCGTCCTCACTTCCCACATTCACACACCAATGGTGGCAAGCTCACACCGACCAACTCATTGGAGGCAATGTATAGGGTTCAGTGTCTTGCCCAAGGACACTTTGACATGTGGACAGGAGGAGCCAGGATTCAAACCGCTGACCCATGGATCATTGGACGACCTGCTCTACCTCCTGAGCCACAGCCGCCCGTTTACTTTTAACTAAGTGTCACCCAGCCATATTCCTATTGACACCTCAAATACAGTACATGGTACCGCTGGGCAACAGCAGGGCTGGACTGGGACAAAAATTCGGCCCGGTCATTTTCGCGCAAATTTGGCCCAGACCAGCCCACCACCACCATTGATAGCAGAAACTACAGAACAACATAAATGATACAAACCAACAGACAACTACACAACCCTTTGTTGCTCTCACAAGAATGATGCTGGCAAAAGGATTCAAGATATAGAACAGGGTTTATTTGTCACTCACTGATACAGGTACAGTGAAATTATCATGATGGCACTGGCAGAATGGCAGCATGCCCGGACCTTTTTTTCTTCTTTTTTTGGCAGCCCCCTACAGTCGCGGCTCACCGGGAATTTGCCCGGTACGTCTTATGGCCAGTCCAGCCCTGCATGGGCAACGTTATATACTCTGAAACAAAATGGAGATGTCCGCCACACTGTGCACGTCAGCCATGGTGTCGTGCAGGGACGTGCACACATAGACATCAAAGGGGGCTTCAGCCCCTGCCCTATTACCTGTCTGTAATATGATATTTTTATACTTTGTTTGTATTGTAAAGCACTTTGCGCTGCACTTGTGTCATGAAAGGTGCTCTATAAATAAAGTTTATTATTATTATTATTATTATTATTAAAACAACTGCCCTTTCCAGACCACGAATGCAACATTTACTACGGTACGGTGAAAGAAATGCAAATGCGCCTCCTTTCCATGCCATGCCGGAAGGCAGCAATCAGGAGAATGGCTTTTTTTCCCCCAAAGTCTCCTGAACTTGAACGCAGCATTTTGCGTTGAACTAATTTGTTTAGAAATCCATGTCGTACTCGTACACCGCATCTCCACTAGCTAAAGAGTGCTGGGGTGTGGCCCATAAAATAGCCGATCTACAAGCTCTCTTGTGAGCTTGTAGATCTGCTATTTTCGCTATTCTTTTGTCCAAAAGTGCCCTCTATACGGGATTTCAGCCCCTGCCCCTCTAACACTCTCTGCACGTCCCTGTGTCGTGCCAGTTTAGCTCTGACCCCTTGACTCCTTCAAAACCGCTCTCAAAGGGCACCTACGGACGGCTGCAATTCGAAACTGGCCCCCGTAAAATCTGAGTCAGTATAGTTAGAGTTAGTGCGGTCATGTTTAGGCTTTGATTGATTGATTGATTGATTGATTGATTGACTGACTACTTTATAGGACCACCAGGTCCCGTATTGGTCCAAGTAGGCCTTGTATGGCGTACTTGTGTGCACGGCGCAAGTTGGCACCTCGACAGAGTTCATGTCTATAGTTTATAATGTTTTTCAGTACTGTGACATCCTTCATCCATATTTGGGTATATAGAGACGAGGGCACACAGACAGATATACAGACATGCATTTTTGTGATGACTAGAGCGGTGCCCGTGGGGCCTCTACGGCGATGCCCATTGGGCACTGGCCTACTTGGAATGATGCAAGTTGGAAATGCATGCCCCACCCAGATATTATGTCTGTGTCAGCCATGCCATCTGTCAGAACAGGCCAGCTTGTGGAGTTCTGTGTCAGGCATGCCCAAATATGGAGTGTTGTTGAGGTCAGAACAGGCCAGCTCCATATATGGACGCTGGGCCGGTCCAGAGCCTGGGCAGAGGCCTTTTAGAATCAATCAATCAAAACTTTATTTGTATAGCACATTTCATACAGCAAGTGCAACCCAATGTGCTTCACAGATTACAAATAGAAAAGACATTAAAATAAAAGAAAAACAAAGAAGGAAAAAGAAAACATTTGAAAACATTACAAATAAACATAAACAAGGATTAATGATATGACCTAATTAAAAGCAATGCTAAAAAGGTATGTCTTAAGTTTTTTTTTTTTGTCTCTGGATTCAGAGAGCCGCAGGTTTACAGGCAGGCTGTTCCACATTATAGGACCATAATAGCTAAAGGCTGCTTCTCCATGCCTTTTAGATTTGGGTCTAGCCTTAGGAACCTCTAAAAGACCAGTTCCCAAGGATCTAAGAGCTCTTCCAGGCACAAACCCAGGGAGCATTTCGGACAAATATGCAGGTGCATTTCCATTTAAAAAGTAGCAGAAGGACCTTAAAATCAATTCTAGATGAAACAGGCAACCAGTGAAGTGATTTTAAATTAATGGGTGTGATGTGTGCTCTCCGCCTGGTCTTGGTCAGTACACGTGCTGCTGCATTCTGGACTAGTTGTAGCCGGGCAACTTATTGTTTGGGGACACCAGATAGGAGAGCATTACAGTAATCTAGCCCGCTAGGGAGAAATGTGTGCATTAACCTTTCTGTGTCAGCCTGTGAGAGAAATGATGTCAGATTTCTGTATGTGTCTCTCCAGTGTCCCTTTATTCCTATATGGACTTCTGTGTCAGCCATGCCCAAATATGGAGTGTTGGGCTGTCCGAACAGGCCAGCTTGTGGAGTTCTGTGTCAGGCATGCCCAAATATGGAGTGTTGTTGAGGTCAGAACAGGCCATATATGGACGCTGGGCAGGGGCCCGGTACAGGTCCGGGCAGAGGCCTTTTTTCTGGACACCGGGCACTGCACCCCCTACGGGGGTGTGGAACGCTCGTGTCGAGTTTGAAGCCGGTGGGGCAAACGGTTCTCGAATTACGTGGATTACACACAGACACAGACAGACATACAGAAAGACAGACATGTGCTCCTGTGTAAGTGTTTGAGGTGTCTCAAAGTCTGGAGCACAAGACTCAGGAAAAGCTTCTAACCAGTAGCTGTTAAGAGTCATAAACAAGGACATGGGCAGTTCTTCTTATCATATCTAATATTCATCTTCGTCCTCATCTGTTATCCACCCCTCTCCCTGCTTGTCTCCTATCTGTGTCAATCAATGACTCCTCTGACGGGAGGGAACATTCTAAGCTTTGTGACTCTGAGCTGGCATTAGGGCCATGCTTAACGGTATTTACATAATATTTGGTAATTCTTCCTTTTTGCAGTACTGTAATTAGCAGGTGATTACCAGATAACTCACTGCTAGTTTAATTAAAGCTTGTTGTACACTTTATTTATAAGAAACCTACTGAACCCTTGAAAGATTAGAGAGAGAGAGAGAGAGAGAGAGAGAGAGAGAGAGAGAGAGAGAGAGAGAGACCATAATCCATTTCATCGGTGAGGTGACATTCACATGTGTTATGTGTTAACTCCTTTGTGGCTGCCTGCGACCCCTCTCCGAACCATGCCACATTATTTCCTGCAGACTTTCCAAAAAACATCTTTGTTGGGATTTCGTAAGGCAGCAATTGTTGATTTCCCTCCCCAGTCCTTGCAGAAACGACAGATGGGTTTTTTTCCCATTGAAAATGTTGTAAATCAATAACATCAGTGCCTGTACAATACCACACTTTTGTCTTTTAGTTCTAATAAAGTACTTTTATCGTGAGCGTAAACCATGAACCACACATTATATCTCACCCAGTTAACCATGATAAGTGGTGTGTATCTCCTTTAAGCTACTACTGTGGTGTTTATCACCATGATAACCTTCATTCCTGCGTGCAATCTCACACCCATTTAAAACCAGCATAAACTCAGGATTATTATGTCACGGTGTGTGTGTGTGTGTGTGTGTGTGTGTGTGTGTGTGTGTGTGTGTGTGTGTGTGTGTGTGTGTGTGTGTGTGTGTGTGTGTGTGTGTGTGTGTGTGTGTGTGTGTGTGTGTGCGTGCGTGTGCGTGTGTGCGTGCGTGCGTGCGTGTGTGTGTGTGTCAAACCTCAGCTATGTCTCAAATGCCTATAAACAGAAGCTTTAATCTATAAATTGAAAATTAAACAGTTTACCTCTATTTTAGGACATTCATGTGTGAAAATATAACTCCAGACTGTATTACTGGGAACTATAGGGGTCTTTGAGGGGGTTCCAAGGGATCCGTTAATAACCTTAATCATTTTAACCACTTCGACTATACGGAAATAGCAGATCCTCAGCGTGTTACATCATGAAACACTGTGAGCTTGTAGATCAGCTTTCTTGCATATATCTTTTTGTATGGTTAATTGATTCGTATCAATTTCTCACCAGACATTGGCAATGAACGGCCTAAGACATGACAACTGTTTTATCGCAAGCCATGCAAAGCAGGCCAAACTGATCTTTGACTTGCATTATATTTGCATCCATATAGTAACACATATCGCTCAACTCCAGGACTGAATGTCAGTGTTTTGAGGAATGAGGAGAGAAGTTACCCAGTGTTAAATTTGTTTGTCCAATCCCGGCACATTCAAGGTGTTAAGCGTCTGGTAGGCATCAGTAGACAAGATAAGAGATGAGCAGAGATAGTAACAATCTGTGGATAATAATATTGTGTTCACACCGTGTGAACTCCCTCACGGGAAATGTGCCAGATAAACTCGCTCAGAGTGACTCAGCTGTAATAGCTCGTAAACCTAGCTAGTGTCGGAGCAGAGGCGACAGACCACCGCTCCCGAGCAGAGCAACGGCGGTCGTCAGGCTCCCAAGACTACACTACACCCCCACCCTGAGTCTCGCCCCACCTCGGGCTCCGAGTCCTCAGCAATACACATACTGTTTAACCCATTTAGACCTGATGACGATTCTACAAATGTCTTCTAAATCCTGACAGTTTTCTGAAAAACCCATGTTTCTATGTCAGTGGTTCTCAAACATTTTCATGTCAAGGACCCCCAAAAATATATGTAATTGGCCACCGACCCCCATCTGAAAATATGTTGTTCCAGGGACAAAGATTTGAGTTAAAAACGTTCACTCTGAAAGAATATATATTCAAAGATTTGTGCCACATTTTCACGATTTTTCAAAAATAGCAGACCTACAAGCTCGTAGCGTGCCACTCGGTGGCGTGCTATGAGCTTGTAGATCTGCTATTTTTCAATAGCTAAATTATAACATAATGTTCCCGCCCAAAATGGGTTTTAAGGTGCACTGAAGGATTTGATGAAGCGCTCTCCATCACCATCATCAAAACACCCAATGAAAGAATATGTTTAGTTAGAATTGTGTTCCTTCTCTGCTGTGGAGTTCATTCATGTCCTGGTTTGGACATTAATTAAACCCTTATTGGGTACAAGCAGTACCAGCAGTTTTTTTGGGTCAAACAAACCAACCACTTGGTAGAGATGGAAGCGGTAACATTCTGATTCCCAACCGGCCGGTCTATCTACCTCCTGACTCACTACCGGTGTTGTGGGGAATCCCAGCCATCGCCAAGGGAGATATTAGGCTTTTCACTAGTAGAGATCACACCATCAAACAAGAGTCACGTTGGAACAGTTTATTGCGAAATGGCAGGTAAATGCAGGTGGCTGTGTTTTATTGGTGAAATGACATGGGGAACATTGTGACAGGTTATGCATGTGTAGGGTGTGCTGGGGAAGGAAGAAGAAGGTTAGTTGTTGGGGCGGCGGCGGGGGGTGTTGGGCATGACTGGGCTGGGTTTAAATACCGTCCTTGATTAGCTAGAGAGGTGGAGATAAGGGAGGAGTTGTTATCAGGGGAATCAGGCAGGTGAGATTAGGAGTTGGCGTTGATCGGATTGGTGGTGGTGGTGACGTGACGGAGGGAGATTGTTTTTGGTGTGGTCTCCCCTCCTGAACCTGCGTTGTTCCAACTTCATATAAGGCCTGCAGGGCTACTCCAGGCTACATAAACTGATGTCTCTCAGAACCTTCTAGAACCTGTGACGTTCTGTGATGGGTTTTGTTTCATTTACCTTTCTATAAGAACCACCCCTGCCCTGAAGGAGGAGGTACAGTGTGTCATAAAATAAAAAGGTCAAAATAACGAAAATAGCAGATCTACAATATCACAATGTGACGAAAAGTTCTCAGTTCTGGGTTTCCAGAACTCAGGGATATATAGTGCCATCTCCTGAGCAGGGCCTAAATTAGGTTCTGAGAACCCAATTAGTCAAACCCACGACTAGTGTACGGAAACAAACACCCAAAAAACACATTTGACGCCACGTGGTTCAACTTTGTTATCGTCGAAAAGAGCCACAAGATAAAGTCCTGGAATCAAGGCCCCGAAGGCCTTTGAAACAATTAGTGTGTTTCATTGTTCTTGAATAATTGCTGAAATAATAACACACTTACAGGCTTTGCATTGACTTCGTTTTCATGCATGGAATGTGTTCTCTTCAGTGGCATGAAATCTGTCTCTCAGTGTAGCGCTGCGTGGCTGTGTGTCTGTGTCTGTGTGTCTGTGTGTGTGTGTGTGTGTGTGTGTGCGCGTGCGTGCGTGCGTGCGTGCGTGCGTGCGTGCGTGCGTGCGTGCGTGCGTGCGTGCGTGCGTGCGTGCGTGCGTGCGTGCGTGCGTGCGTGCGTACGTGCGTGCGTGTGATGCAATGACATGCATGGAGTCGGGTGTTGCAATGTGAAATATTTGATCTGACTGGGGACTGTACACCTGGGATGAAATAAGCTTTTTGTGAATGGGAAAGTACAACTGTCTCCTTAAGTATGTACTTATGTATGTACTGCGTTATTATTCTGCAGCACTGAGCCAAGTGTGTCTCTGACACAAACCACACCTAAACTAAATATAGCCCACTACGGAGATTGTGTACTTAAAACAATGTTAACACAATCAAAGACAATGAGCTATGAAGTGGTTAATGTGTTTATAGTAGGTAGAACTCATTTGTAAGATTTACCTGAGTGATAGTATGGGCTCCATAGAAAGTGTTACCAGTATTTTTATTAAAGGTCTTTTGAACACCTTTTGAAAGATAAAAAAAAAGATTAAAGGCAGAAAAGAATAGAACAAACAGCTATTTCAAACGACAATAGTGACAGTAAATCATTGTCCGTGGCATGTTATGAATGTTCAGCTTTCAGGATGGCAGCAGTTGACCGCTGGGCCTGATATGTAGGCTACTCTATTACATTCCTTACAACAACGGCTACTGATCTGAACTAATGAGTATTTTCATAGCCTGTGGCAGGTGGCAATGGGCTCAGGGGTAGAGTGGTGCTATATGCACCATTTACCATTTATTTATGTTCATAAGCAGGTTGTGTTTAACCCATTCTGGGCGGGAAGTTCGGGAACCCCTTTTGTGCCTCAAATCTTTGAATATATATTATTACAGAGTGAACATTTTAACTCAAATCTTTGCTTCTGGGGAGGTCCCTGGAACAACATATTTTCAGATGGGGGTTGGAGGCATATATACCGTATTACATATAATTTTTGGGGTCCTTGACATGAAATATTGAGCACCACTGATACAGAAACATAAGGTTTTTCAGAATACTGTCAGGACATTCTTTTAATTTCAACGTCGGGCCTAAATGTTCATAAGCAGGTTGTGTTTAAGAGGTGTTAAAAAGGATTATGCAGGTTTGGTTTCTTGAGTCAGTAGTAAATTACTTTAAACTCTAAGCTGACTCATACCATACTATGCTCACGTGCGTACACGCATACACACACATCATGCTCATCAACGCGCCTAACACTCACACTATCTCCACTCACATACTTTGTTTGCCTCTTTAAATGGTGCGTGTCCCACTTTGTCACGGACTTACGAGATGATTTCGACGGCAGCAAAGTATGTCAAAATGCCACTCCAGTTAATGACAGCAAGTTGTTGTGGTTGTGGTTGAGGGAGGGATATACAGTATCTTTACCTCAAGTAGAAAGTAGGGAAGGAGGGAGGGAGTAAAGAAGATGTGGTATGGTAGAAAGTGGTTGGTGCCAGTTTCCTGAGAGGCTGGGAGGAAAGACTCACTGAGTGAGGTTACGTGAGGCTATGCTTTCAAAGGACTTGCGAAAGGAAGTGTGTGTGTGTGTGTGTTTGTGTGTGTGTGTGTGTGTGTGTGTGTGTGTGTGTGTGTGTGTGTGTGTGTGTGTGTGTGTGTGTGTGTGTGTGTGTGTGTGTGTGTGTGTGTGTGTTTGTGTGTGTGTGTGTGTGTGTGTGTGTGTGTGTGTGTGTGTGTGCGTTCACCGTGTGTGTGTTTCAGTGTGTGTGTGTGTGTGTGTGTGTGTGTGTGTGTGCGTGCGTGTAAGACACTGACCTCCTGTCAGGAGGTCAACTGCTCCTGCTGCGTGGCGTGCATGGTTTCCTCTGCCCTCTGTGTGTGAATGGAAGAATGCCTGGATATACTTCACATTGTAAAGTGCTTTGACGTAGACCTGGAAAGCCTATATATGCGATACGTTGTTGTCATAGCTTTCAATCGAGGAAAGTGTCTGTGTCATTTTAGAGGTTAATAGCAACATGAATTAT
>NC_136812.1:50694343-50776843 GCF_951216825.1 Electrona antarctica | reverse complement strand
ATTGAAAGTGAGTATATGAAAAATAGCATTAGCCTTTAGCCTATATGTAGTTTGCTACAAGCAGTAAACATAGGCATTAAAACAATGACTCATTGCATTCCTCTCCTCTGCCTAGCTGGCTGGCAGCACGCCCAGAACTGTGTGTGTGTGCGTGTGCCTGTGTGTGTGTGTGCGCGCGCTAAAATTTTATTTTTATTTTTAACACATAGCCTAAGCAAACAGGATGTCTATATTGTACTACTACTACTGCCATGATGTCAGCCAGTTCAAACCGGTTGGCTCTGAGGAGGAGCTCAATACCTGACACTACTGGGCACTTAGTTAACCCATTTAGTTAACTGTCCAGTCATCACGATTATCCGGGTGGCCAATTGCACCTATGTCCGTGGACAGGTGACATTGATACACGCTAATGATGCTTGCGTGCGTGCGTGCGTGCATCCGTGCGTGCGTGCGTGCGCAAAAATACAAGCCAATTGACATGAGAGGAAGAAGCTATAAAGAATGTATAATCTTGCCACAAGGTGACAGAGACAAATCATTTCATAAAACTCTATAAACAACTTTTAAAATGGGGGGGGGGGGGGGGGGGTTGTTCATTGTGGGAAGGATGGTGGGCTGGGCGGTATGGAGGTGCTTTCAGGACACGGCCTGATCTAGTTAATCTAAACCAGTGGTTCCCAAAGTTTGGAACCAAATGGACCCTTATGGGTCTGTAACTCTGAGAGTTGTACAAATGGAAACAACCATTTGACCCCGTTAGGGTCCATTTGGTTCCATTTGTACACTCTCAGAGTTAAATTAACATTGATTGTACGATACTAAATTGGGAGCCCCAGAGATAGAAATGCCATTAAATGGGGGTCCATAGAGTCTATGGCATAGTTTTCAAAAATAAATTGGTGAAACTGAGGCACTGTCTCTGTCCTTTTCTTTCTCTTTAAAGTTATTTGATGAGTGCTGTCATGTGTGTTTTTAAAAGTATATTGGGTTCAAAGAAGTTTTACTCTGTCAAAAGTATAATGTGTTTGGTATCAAAGACGTTTTACTATATATATATATATATATATATATTTACTATATATATATATATATATATATACACACACGCACCCCCCCCCCCCCCCTGTATATCTAGGTGTGCTCCGAGATTTTTAGGCTATGAAAAGTGTGCCCTGGGACAAAAAAGGTTGGGAAACACTGCCATAGACTAATGCATGTCAAACTCAGGGTCCTTGAAATGAAGAATCACTGCTAGAGCCGTAGAAATCTTCTCTCATGGGGAGAGATCCATATACTTTTCAAATGAGGGTCCTCGGGCTAATTAGTGTCAATTTTGGGGGTCCTTGACGTGAAAAAGTTTGGGAACCACGGATCTAAACCAAACCGACTCATTCTCACTCTTAAATGGCAAAAAGCTGCTTGGTCTCGTCCCCAGATGCCACATTGCAACACCGCTGAGGTCCTCTAGTAGTGAGGTGGTTCAACCACGGTTGAGTTCAAAACATATTTGTCTCTCTTGGACTTCCCCCATTTCTCTTGCTCTTGTGCGGGACATGACATGTGCTACATGGGTTATACGTCCAAGCATGAGTATGAGTTAGGCAATAACTGTATACGGACATTCCAAATGTTTTATGAGTAGTTTAGTTTGTTTGATTTTTACGATTTTTATCATGCTTTCTCATGGTGAGATGAGGTGTTGGGTTCTCTCTCTAGATGTAGTGTCTTGGGAAATCTTGGCTCAAGTTGAACTGAAATCAATGAATAGCTTCCTCTTCTGATTTGTCACTCCCTGTGTCTACTGTGTTCCTTTTTATTTTTTTAAGCATTTCAAGCTTTTTCTCTGGTTCCATAACTGCTCTCGGTCCTCGGCTTTGTTGTCATTTTTGTAGGAATAGAATATAACCAGACAAACCTTCAACAAGCACCCTGAAAACATCAGTGTAGTCTAAACTGTAAAGAGCAAACATAAAGTAGTAGACTAGTACTGCTCCTGTCTATCTGATTATCATTACTTATTACAGAGTTAGCATTACAGTGTATAAAGTAAAACATTACCACTATAGGTAAGGAAATGCATGTTTATTTGTATAGCTCAATTCAACAACAAGGCCATTCAAAGCTTTACACAAAACATTAAGACCATTTATTTATTTTATGGATTGATGTTTTCTATTTGGAGAACATGCATATGTTCATTTTTCAGGAAATGAAAAATATACATTTTTCAGGTAATGAAGAAAACCTTATAATTTGAAAACAAAGCAATACAGCCTCTTCAAAGTTGGTGTTGTGACTTGACTTTATATATAGTCAATGACTTCCATGAGACGGGGAGAGGTGGTGGAGTTAGTTGCTTTAGCAGACAGGTTGAGGGTCCAATGGAGTTAAGTGGTTTTGTCCAAAGCACTTTTTACTACTTTCCATTGGTTGAATATTTTCGAAACAACACACAGACGTAAAGGGTGTTCAGTAGCACTGATTCATGCAAAAAAGAACAAAAAATCATGAATCTCAAAAATGGAGTTAGGAGGTTTCCTCCTGACAGCAACGATATTCATGGGAGGCATACTATGGTCCGACGGAGCATTGGTTCGACATGCGTCCGCACCTCGGACTAGCGCCTGCTCCCGTGCTTGCGGTTATGGTTAGGTTAGGGGTTAGGGGTATCGGATCAATGAATCGTCGGACCAAACACATGTAACCGATATGCATGCCATATTGTTGTTGCTTTTCTGGGGGTGTAAATTAATTTCCTACTTGATCATACAGCACACGAAAAGCATCAAAAGTAGCATTTACGCAACTCGATCTGATACCTTAACGACATATGAGGTTTCCACCTGACAGAGATGATACATTTGTATATATGGTCATGTATATTTGTATATCTGTCAAAGGGATCAAATTCAAAATACCTCGAAACATAAGTTATATCCATTGTAGTCCTTAATGTGTGTATAAACTAAGCGCCTTGTGTTGGGGGGGGATTAAGACAAACTCATGATAATAATGTAAACTACAGTAAGTGTTAAAGTCACCATGGAATCAGTGTTGATTTCGTCGACTAAAACTAAGACAAAAAATGTTCGTCGACTACCTTTTTTCACTGACGAAAACTAAATGGAAACTAAATGAAAACTAAGCTATGATGACTAAAACTAAGACTAAATATACTTAACAATTTCGTCAACAAATAAAAACTAGACTAAAATGTTAGGAAGGGACTAGTGGACAATAGATCCAGTATAAGTCATTTTACACTTGGTTGCATGCTGAAAATAGCAGATCTACAAGCTCACAACGCATCGCGCTGCGACGCATTGTGAGCTTGTAAATTGGCTATTTTCAGCAACGTCATTATGACGCCATCAAGGCCCACCAACAATTTTGTTCGACTACTAAATTAACTGTAGATTTAGTCGACAAAAGACTAAAACTAGACTAACACTAAAACATTCCAGGTGACTAAAATGTGACTAAAACTAAATGAAAACTATTCAAGAGTAAACTAAAAAAACTAAAATCAAAATATGCAGCCAAAAACAACACTGCATGGAATGACAGCGACTCCTCCTTGATTTGATGAGAGCGGTGCTGGCGCTCCAGGAGAGACACATGAATGGTGACCTCTAGTTGAAAAGTCATCAGGATACAGACAACACTTAATAGCAGCTTTTAGAACAGTGGTTCCCAAACGTTTCAGCCTGTGACCCAGAAGAGAAAGTTGATGTCTCCCTGGTATCTACAAGCTGCTTAGCGGTTATCGCTGCCTGTGCAGGGCTTAGTTGTACAGTAGTTTGGCTATATTTTCACTACTACATTACTACATTTTTTCTTTAAATTCTTCACGAAATGACCGAAGAAGAAGAAGAAGGAAAAAAATCATTGGATTTGTTTTTAATTCACAAAAAAAAAGCTTTTTTTCTTCTTTTTTTTGAAAAATCTTTGAAATAATAATAGCAATATGTAGGAAACATTTCAGGGAACCAGTGGCCTATAGAATAAAGCAGGCAACATAATGATGAATGAATGTGTGTGCTGTTGATGCCGTCATTGTTTGTCCTCTGCTCGTGTTCTAAAAACATTTAGAACCGTAAACGTGTTGGGGCCAGACAGAGGACATGCAGTTTACTGTATGTGTGTGTAAATTGGGGAGTTACAAAAATAAAAGGGAGAATAAATAAAATGCATATACATTCATTAATACATTATTAAATAAATAATTAAATAATTGAGTGAGATATCATGCTGCGGCAGAGCCGTAGAGTAAAATACCGAGTTACGACATTGAGGGGGGGGGGGGGGGGGGGGGGGGGGGCTGGGTCACGTGGTTCATGTACTCGCGCGAGAATTGTAGGAGAGCCGCCATTTGGACTGAAGCCCCATGAAGTGAACGGAGTTGTCGTAACTCTGTCAAACTCTCTATGGCTCTAGTGTGAGGTTACTGAGGTAGGTCGGGTTCAGTGCTATAAGTTCACGTTGATTGTCACAGCTTTCAAATTTGTAATTTGGATCCGAAGGTATGAAAGAGAAGACAAACTATATCAGTGCGCTGCAGACAACCCTCTAGAATGTCAGGTCAAAACCACAAAGACTAATTTGACGGCCTCGCACGCCAAAAATAGACATCTGATGACTGGTTTACAACACGTCGCGGATATGATGATAACCTTGTAGGTTAGCTATTATGACAGAATGCAAGTTATGCAACGGCATTGTCTGAAGACAAGCATTTCACTGAGTATCAATTATTGTTGCCTGCTTTACAGTTTATAAAAAGTACACTAGTCACGCACACGCACTCACACACACACGCGCGCGCGCACACACGCTCGCACGCACGTAGCAGTTGTCTATAAGCTTTCCTAGACGCAAAGAGAGACAGAAGGAAGTGCAGCTGGCTGGAAGGTGAGGCTACATGAGTGGAGTAGATGTTCCATCAATGACCTTCACACCTTGAGGTTTGTCCACACAGACTCCATTCATGGACCTGGGCAGGAGATAGAGAGGTATTTGGGGTGGATGGAGGGGAGACATACAAATATTGAGAGAGAGATTGTATTGAAATGTATAAGAATTCAACCATTTACAAAAAAAGGGACACTGAGGTAAGTTGGCATGAATTCCAACAGGTTTCAACCAACATGTTTCGACCTACACCGGTCTTCATCAGGGCCGATGAAGACTGGTGTAGGTCCAGACATGTTGGTTTAAACTTCTGAGTGCCCGGATCTGTGGCAGCGGTGGCCGAACGGATAGCGGCGCGGTCTAGATACCGGAAGGTTCCCAGTTCGAATCAGCCGTCCGACACGTTAAAATTACCACCGCTGAAATGCCCTTGAACAAGGCATCAACCACTACGATGAAATGTGTTCTATGAGCAGGGCCTGGCTGGAAACAAGTTCTTGAGCTTAGCCCAGATACCCTGGGTAAATATAGATTTCATTTAATTTCATTTCATTTCATTTCATTTCATCTCCCTCTTTTTCACTTGATGAAACATTCCCTACCTCTCCTTGGTGTCAGCTGGAATTGCACGTCTGCACAATCTGCGTCCAAACTCCAGAACGCTTCGTCTCTTATGAGCCAGGACACTGATGGTGAAGATACCGAGGGCGATGATGAACCATGCCCACCAGGGAAAGGGTCCCCCTGAGAGATAGAATGACAGATGAAGAGGAGGGAAGAGAGAAGTGAGAGATGAAGATCAGAGCTTCAGTCATCCATCCTCCTTACAGCTCCATGATCAACTGTTTTTACAACTCAATAATCAATAGCTTATATAGATCAGTGATTATTTTTTTTTACCACCCAATGATACAACACACACACACACACACACACACACACACACACACACACACACACACACACACACCGTATGTGGTGCGTGCGCCACATACGGTACGGTACGTATACCTTAATAAACAAACATTACAAATCGCTTACTTCAATCTTCTCCTGTTTTCTCAGCAGCAGGAGAAAAAACAGAAATATATTTAGCTTTGATTTAAAAGAACTATAGTTTTAGTAATAGTAGTATACTATATAGACTATAGAGTGTCGCAGTCTCGCCCCTGACGAGTGGCCCGGAAGATAATTTCCCATGAATTGTTCCCATAGACGTTTCAGAAAGTATTTATTTAAAGACCTTTAAGCCTCGGACAAAGCCAACTCGGATAGGGACAACTCATGACAATAAACAACAAGAAAGAAGAAAAAAAGGACAGGGTCCAACACCTTTTTGTGTTGTTTTTCTTCTTTCTAATTATTTGTTCGGCCCCAAAACATTTTTTTTATCGTCATGAGTTGTCACCATCTGAGTTGGCCCTGTTCGAGGCTTACAGGTCTTTAAAGGAGCATTCAGTGATTTGGAAAAAAAACCTGGTCCACCCGGGAACAAGATGTGCACATGCACACGCTCTACAGTGGGGGAAGTACAACAGACCAACAGCACGTGCACCAAGGCCCGCCCCAATCGATCATGATTGGAGGAAGGCCCCTCTCATCCTGATTGGATGAAGGCTTTGCCACCCAAAGCCCAAACCGAAACTAGGGTTTTTTGACCCCAGGGGTTAACTGGGGACAGGGAGGAACTCCTTATATGGTCAGCACACTTTATAGTAGGGAGGATTATCCAAAAAATAAGAAAAAATAAGTGATATTTGAATTAAGTGAAATCACTGAATATACCTTTAAATAAATACTTTCTGAAACGTATACGGGAAAAATGAACGGGAAATTCTCTTCCCGTTCAAATTTGGTTAGACACTCTCAGAGTAAAATTAACATTGATTTTACAATATAAATTGGGGTCTCAGAGAAATGCCATTAAATGGGGGTCCGTAGACTAATGCATGTCAAACTGGGGGTCCTTGAAATTAAACGGGTTGAGAATCACCGCTAGAGCCGTATAAATCTTCTCTTATGGGGGTCCCTGGCATATCTTTTCAAATGGGGGTCCGCGGGGCTAATTAGTGTCGATTTGGGGGTCCTTGACATGGGAACCACTGATCTAGAAATGAAAGACTATTAATGCTTTCACTCACCTGTTTCTTCAACATGTCGGCCTGTCGGTACCTCTGCGTCTGGAAAATACAATACATCATTTATGTACAAGACGCTGGACACAGCACATATATATTATTTTACACACAATTCATAAATGTCGTAGCTCAATAACTCTATATAAAATTATACTATATAAAAAAACTAAATGAACACCAACTATGAATTTGACAGTGAAAAAGGACAGAAGGACTCTTCTGATTCCTAGAGGGCTTCAAACAACATTTCTAGTTGTGCACCGAATATTCGTCCGCAGAAAATATTCGGCAGAAAATGGCTAAAAATGCATTTTCGGCCTATTCGGTTTCGGCCCGAATAGGCAGAAAATATATCACCGAATAGTGTATGCAATTAATGCATTCAAAAGAGCTGAATAAATGTTTTATGGACCCATAATAGTGATTATTATTTAAGTTAAGTTTTGCCATAACCATTTATTTAGCCATAAATCAGGTAGCTTTAAGGTACGGCCATGACAGCAATGGTAGGCCCAACTGCTTCCTATATTCGGTATTCGGTTTCGGCCAAGAATTTCCCTTTCAGTGCATCCCTAGTCAGGACAGAAGTATAAGTACTACAACCATTACTGTTGAAGACAGCTGAGCCAGAAGGCAAAGCTCTCGACATGGCGAGCAATATTACGTTCCAACTCTCACCTATACGGTCATGAGGTGTGGGGTCATGACCGAAAGAATAAGGTTGTATACAAGCGGCCAAAATTAGTTTTCCCCGACGGGTTGGCTGGCATCAACCGTAGAGATCCCTGAGTTCAGCCACTCAGGAGGGAGAGACTGTGAGTAGAGCCATGCTGCGCCGCTCCCTCATTTGGAAAGGAGCCAGCTAAGGCTGTTGGAGCATCTAGTACGGATGCCTTCCTACTAGGAAGGCATCCGTACTAGATGCTCCAACAGCCTCCTCCGCGAGAGTTTGCATGTTCTCCCCGTGTCCCCTAGGGTAGGTAGTACTATAGGTACCCTCACAAAAAACATGCAGTAATCCTGGTCACTAAACTGCCTCCCCCTGGCCAGCCGGGGCGCCTGATGGACGGGGAAGGAACTGGTTGGAATGGTGTGTTCCTTCCACACGCTACGTCCAACTAGGGAAACTCCCCCCTGTCAGGTGTAGGAGCAACTTGGACACTCATGCATGAAGGAATTCCAGGATCACAATAGCTAATTGACACAGGGGTGGAAAATGGGTTACAAAATCCTGGGATAAAAATTATATTTTTTTTACTTGAGTAGCTCTCAAGTCAAAAACGTGGGGGCACCCCTGATCGACACTAATAGCTGAATATGGGAGGGGTTAGCGCCTCTCAAATATAGTCAAATGGGCATTTTTTTTTTTGGGAAACGGGGTATAGAACTGGCGAAAATAGGGCCCTATATCCACACTGGCCTTGGAATGCCTCTGGATCCCCCAGCCAGGAGGAAGTGGATAATGTTGCCCTGTGAGAGGAATGTCTGGAGCTGTCTGATGGATGGATGGTGATACTGCTGATATACTGCTTGTATTACTAATACTGGTACTCACCAGACAAACCAGGTTCAAGGAAGGTTGGACAGCTGTCTGTAAAAGACACCAGGAATAAAGGTCTGTTAACCAGCAATAATCTATCTGTACTAATTAGCACAACCACTATAAGCATTATGTTATACTTTAGCTGTTGAAAAATAGCAGATCTACAAGCTCATATAGCGCGCACTCGGTGCCGCGCTATGAGGTTGTAGATCTGCTATTTTAAAGAAATCGTGAAAATGTGGCGCAAATCTTTGAATATATATTATTTCAGAGCAATCTTTTTTAACTCATATCTTTGCGTCTGGGGTGGGACAACATATTTTCAGATGATGATTTAGAAGACATTTTGTAGAATCTGGTCTCAAGTCTAAATGGGTTAATAGTTACAGTAACAACAATTATTATCACCCTCCCCGCCTGGCTTCCCTAACCCGAATACGGGCCAATTGTGTTTGTGTGGACTCTCGGAAAAGCATTTATGCACCACGTTGGATTTGGACTAGAGATGTTAATAGTTAATCGTTAATTGATGAATCGCCGTTAGGAAATTAACCAATTAAACGTAACAGTTACCAATAATTAATCAAATCAATCGAAACATCTCTGCTTTTGCATGTGACGTGACAGACAAGACAGTGCACTTTTCATTGAATTTTATTCCTCATACAAAAATGCCATTGGCTGGCCCTGTATCGCAAATTGTCAAATAAATTTGATTAAGGAATATAATATGCCTTTTGTATTCTTTCTTGTATATCAGCAAAGTGTAGATCTTTATGTTAGACATTGAGGGAAATTAAGATTCTCAACTAACGGGTTAATCGATCAATAAGCTTATTAAAACGTATCAACTATCAATTAATGCATTCATCGATAATTCCCATCCCCAATTCGGACACACAGGGCTCCATTTTCATCACCGCTAAACCCCTTATCCCTAAACTTCTTTGCCTTTTTTTACTAATTTGAAAAACATGTTTGAATAGTTAAAATGGCCAGTCTACAAGCTCACAATGTGTCAATGTAGATTGGCAAGTTGAACTATTCAAAAAGTTTTTCATAATAGTAAAAAAAAAAGGCAAAGAAGTTTAGGGATAAGGGGTTTAGCGGTGACGAAAATGGAGCCCACAATCTCCACAGTGGTGCGTATAGGTATAGCTACTCTCTACCACTGCGCGACCCAAGCGCCCCTGGCATGTTATTTCTGTACATTTCCTTCGCTGTCACTCGACCTCGGACTCACCAGCCTTAATGAAGTCAATGATGTTTTGGCCCACTGCCTCCATCACCAGCTTCACCTTCTCTGGGAGGTCCTTGCAGACCACATGGACAGTCTGCTCCAGAACACACGGTACACAGTGAGACGAGGCAGGAGGACTGGTGTTGGAGCACACTATGATGTCAGATGGTTCTCCTCTCCACAGGGAGCCGGTGGATGGTGATCCATCCACCGGTATCCAGTCATTGTAGATGTTGGTCACGTTCACAGAGTGTGGGTCGGTGGAATTGTAGCAAGTGAAGTTCATCTGTGTAGAGAGAGTCAGGTGGGGGTCATTTTATTAATTGACATTTCTGAATGGTTTTATTGCGAACGAAGGTCACACCACCATATATGGTTGCCAATCCATCATGCCTCGTGACGTCTCGTAACATCATGGAGACCCTTAACGCCTCCACATATGCTCACGCCTCATGACATCACGCCTCGTGACACATCACAACTCGTGACGTGACACGTCACGCCACCATATATGGCCATCTCCATATATGAAGATCACGACACTGACCTCATCTAACCCTGGATAACCATACATGGAGGAGACTGGATCATCACCTAGATCTGCATATATGGAGCCGGCCAGCAACTCTACATCTGACCTCATCAGACCCTGTACACTCAAGGCACGCTCCATATATGGCCAGTACAGATTAGAATTCATTCCATATGGTGATCTGACCCCCCCCCCCATGCCAAAGCGCCAGCGCTCACCCAGGCAATCTGCTGTCGCGGATGCGTGCTTCTCGCCCTCAGGGCGTCTTACTACAGAACTTAAAGCACTATAGGCTGACAAGTGACAACAATCACAGTATGAGATTGCTCTATATTCAGGGGTGCCCAAAACGTAGACCACGATCTACCAGTATAGATCACAAAGACTGATCAGGTGGACCACAGGACATGCCCCTCCCTAAAGAATAACAATACAATGTATTAACTTGTGTCTAACTTGTGGTAAGAGTGTATTTCATATATTTCCCCTCCTATATACCGGTTTAATGTTTGTCTTTAGTTCAATGTTTGTTTTAAAAACGCCATTGACAATGAAGGGAAATGTTATGCCATAATGTGCCTCATTACATTAAGTTATTGTTAATGGAATTTAATGTTTGTGTTGGCACCGTTTGTTTTACATCACCATTACACCACTTAATCCAGGGGTTTCAACGTTTTTGGCTTGTGACCCCCGGAAATGTTTTGGCCATGTCTCGCGCTCCTCACTTCACACAGGTGTGATTTTTTTGTTTTTGAAGGGCGCTAGCCCCTCCTATGTCCAGCTTTTGGAGCGTGTGTGTGTGTGTGTGTGTGTGTGTGTGTGAGGAAACCCAACGGGAAACTGGACACCCGTTCCGCTGTCGGACTGGCCAGACCTAAATGACCTCTGTGTCCGTACTGGAGTGTCCCTAGAGTGGGTGCGGTCTGACTCAGAGACTGTGAGGGTCTCCGAGGATATCATAACTGACCCCCTCACCCAGGTCAGGGCAACGGTCACCTATGCTGGACACAGTCACCTGCTAACAGCTACAGGTGCCAGACGAGTCCTCATGGATGTACACCAGCACCAACAACAACAACACTGGACTGGACTAAAACTCCAAGGGAAGCTTGCATGTCTTCCCCATGCTGATCACTCCGTTTCACACGCATTCATCAAGAACACTGCACTCAATGAGGACATTATCACATTCACAGTTAAGGCCAGACTACAAGTCCTTCCCACCAGACTCGATCTATCCATCTGGTTCCCCACCACTCAGGTCCCTCATTGCTTGCACCACACCACAGAACAGATCACTGAAACACTGTCACACATCTTGAATGGGTGTTATGTATACAAAGGAATGTACATAGCACGCCATGATAGAATAGTGGAACTCATAGCAAAGGATAAATCAAAATACCATGCATCTTCAGTGAGAATGTACAAACATTCCAGGGTCATTCCATCCATGTTCCAACTCAGTGATAACTCAGATACCTTTACATCTCTAGCAGCTAATACACCAGATATTGTTGTGGTTGATGAAGAGTCCAGAGAAGTGTCTGTATTAGAGATAGCCTGCACCTTTGACCACAGCCTAGAGGAAGCCTTTATGACCAAGGTCATAAAATACCAACCACTTCTACATAACATCTCAGAGCTGGGCTATAGGTGCAGACTATTTGTCTTTATATTTGGCAGCCTAGGGCATATGCACAGACTGGTTGTTAGAGGGTTCCAACAACTTGGGATGCCCAAAAAGGAGGCAAAAAGGCTGGCAAAGTATTGTGGTGTCTCTGCTATAATTGGCAGCCGTCATATATGGCGGAGACGCTGTTACTTATACCCATAGAGTACTGTGTGACATGCCTGTTGTATCATGAAAACACATACCATGACTTTGCAGATGTAACTTTAATGCACCTATAATATTTGTGTCCTTGTATGCATATCCTTTGTGTGGACATAAATAAATGGTTAAAATGTGTGTGTGTGTGTGTGTGTGTGTGTGTGTGTGTGTGTGTGTGTGTGTGTGTGTGTGTGTGTGTGTGTGTGTGTGTGTGTGTGTGTGTGTGTGTGTGTGTGTGTGTGTGTGTGTGTGTGTGTGTGTGTGCGCGCGCGCACAAACTTTGTCCTACAACGCAGACATTACAACGCCATTGACAATGAATGGACAATTTTGAGTGTTTGTGTAAACACACAACATTGCGTAACGCAAACATTGATGACAAAGAGGTGAGAACGCAAATTGTGATTGGCCGGAATGAGATGATGTAGCCTACGATGAGAGCGCCCCTCACTTCACACGGGTGTGATGTTTAAAAAAAAACAGGTCATGAAGGAATTCAAAATTAAAAAAAGAGCATTGCAAGGACGAAAAAATAAAAATAAAACCAAATAACAGAGAATGATTTCAAAACAACAAGTCATTACATTAAAGGACAACTTTAGAGCTAAAAACTTGTGGTTTTAGTGGTTAAATAATATTGTACAACAAGCAACACACTGAAAGTGTGAAAATGTTCCTACTTTGAGAGTAGGCCTAGGCATATAGCCTAGGCCTACTCTCAGAATAGGCCTATCTCACAGCCCGTTTTTCACGCCCACTTCCGGTAAATAGTGGTGACTTTAACATGAGCATTTACACGTTTTTTTCTCTGGAGAATCTAAGTACATTTTCTAATGTAAAAATGTGACAGACCAATATTATTATGAAGCAAACAAGATGGTAAATCAGGTCGAACAGATAGAACAAACCTTACCTTGAGAAAACAAAAGTTGTAGACTTCTTAAATTACCTCTGTTAACATGGAGCGTCTATGGAGTGACGTCACGCTATCACCACTAACCCCGAAAGGGGGCGTATTTAGGGGGGCGGGGAAATTCTGTGAGATAGGCTTATAACACCCCGAGTGACGTGTGTGTTCTCGATTGTGCAGTTCATTCATCTGCTATACTGTCAGTGATTGGTATGATTTCACAACTTCCTCCTGCAACCCACGCTGGCTGCGGTGAGTGAACCATGCCCATTCAAGCCTTTTCTCATGACCGAGGCTACATTCAAGCAGTGGCAGCGGTGGCCGAACGGATAGCTGAGCGGTCTTGATACCGGAAGGTCGCCAGTTCGAATCAGCGGTCCGACACGTTAAAATTACCACCGCTGAAGTGCCCTTGAACAAGGCATTGAACCACTACGATGAAATGCTTTCTATGAGCAGGGCCTGGCTGGAAACAAGTTCTTGAGCTTAGCCCAGATACCCTGGGTAAATATATAGTAATCATTTAATTTCATGTCTCTGCATGCCTCTGGGTGTTTTCTAGGAACTTTGGGTCTTTTGAGGTATAGACGATTGATTGATTGATTGATTGATTGATTGAAATACTTATTAACAGTTTGCAGAATCACAGTACATTTCAAGCACAACTCAATACACAGACTGTTAACTGTGAGTGGACGACCCAATAATAGCCTACACTTGTTTACAACAACAGGGTCCACCTTGTTCAATTCATCAAAACATTTAGAGACGTACAAATATACACTTCTAAAAAGCCAAAGAACAGAAAGGGAATTCATCATAAAACAACAAGGTTCTAGATATTAAATGACACTGATTCTCTGTCTCTTCGAGAGAGCCTATACCGCACTATTCGTATTCGCACAGTGTCCATTCATTTATAAAAAAGTTCGCCCAACTCTCGATCGGCGTCAGCGTCGGCGATGTTGTAGAGCAAAATAAACAACATGCCATCTGTGAAATTGAAGCAGCGTAATGTAGGCTACGCACCTTAATGTTATGACTTTCTCCTCTCTGATAGATGACGATGTCCTACTCCTCCCGTGGAAGTTCGAACCCGCACAGAGCTCTCTGAACTAATCCGTCAGCGATTGGTTAATGGTTGGTTAATCTGTCTGTCTGTCTGTCTGTCTGTCTGTCTGTCTGTCTGTCTGTCTGTCTGTCTGTCTGTCTGTCTGTCTGTCTGTCTGTCATGATGAATGAATGAATATGAATGAATCACAGATGTGCTTCTGTACTTGTATCTGTGTAAAACAGCGTTATGAGATCAAATAACGTGAGGGACATTGGTCAGTGTTGTTCTCAGGAATGATCTATGACAGAATGGGCTTCGTAGAATGTCTTACCAGCACTTGTGTCTTTAACACCTTTTGAAAGAAAAGATACAGATAGATTAAAGACAGGAATGGAAGCAGCCGATCTTATGATTGTGATATTTCACACTTTCTTTAGAGGAGAAAGTACATGTTTGCTAGGGTGGATGAGTGGGAGGAAAGATTGAAAAGCGAGGTTTATGTTTGAGGTTACGTTTGTGTGAGTGACAACTTACTAGTGGGAGGGACGCACTTGTCAAGATTAAAGTCCTTTATTGCAGTAACAGTGCATTGTATTCTCAGGTGTTTCTGCTCCTGAAATAACTCCACATAGAGATAACGAAGCATCTAAAGTGGATCATAAAGATCAGTGGTTCCCAAGATGTTTCATGTCAAGGACTAATTAGCCTGCGGACCCCCATTAGAAAAGATATGCCAGGGACCCCCATAAGAGAAGATTTTTTTTACGGCTCTAGCAGTGATTCTCAACCCGTTTAATTTCAAGGATCCCCAGTTTGACAGGACCAATTATATCGATATCTCACGTATTACTGTAGACATAATATGAACACCTCAGGACAGAACATAAAGATTAAACAGACCATGTAGATCTCAGTGGTTCTCAAACTGGGGTATGGGGACCCTCAGGGGGTCCTTGATGGAGTTCCAGGGGGTCCTCAGCAAAGGTTGTTTGCTGTGTTGTTTGCTGAGGACTAATGGCTATAGTACAAATAGCAGATATTATAAGCTCATAATTATGTCTTCTGTTGTGGGGGTGACGGGGTCCCTGGCACAAAGCATTTGTGGGGGTCCAAATATGGATGAATGTGGGGGTCCCTGGCACTTAACTAATACTGATGTAGAGGAACTGGATCGTGGCTGTGCCTGCCTGAACCACCCCTGATGCTGTGTGTGTGTGTGTGTGTGTGTGTGTGTGTGTGTGTGTGTGTGACTGTGTGACTGTGTGTGTGTGTGTGTGGGTGTGTGTGTGTGTGTGCGTGTGTGCGTGCGTGCGTGCGTGGATCTGCTATTTTTGAAAACTCGTGAAAATGTGGCTCAAATCTTTGAATATATTATATTCTTTCACTGTAAATGGTAAATGGTGCATTTATATAGCACCTTTATCCAAGGCGCTTTAGATTGTGCATTACATTCACACACACATTCATATACACCGATTGCGGCGGAAGCCATGCAAGGTACCAACCAGCACATCGGGAGCAATTTGGGGTTCAGTGTCTTGCCCAAGGACACTTTTTCTTTTTTTTTTAAAGATATTTTTTTTGCGGCTTACGCCTTTTATTGGTTTTTGAAGGGACAGACAGTAGGCTGACAGGAAACGGGAGAGAGATGGGGGAAGACATGCAGTAAAGGCCGTGTCGGGCTCGGGAGTCGAACCCGCGGCACACTGCGACTGGATTACCAGTCGGGTGCCCAGACGGTTACGCCACCGCCTGGGCGCCCAAGGACACTTTGACATTTAGACAGGAGGAGCCAGGATTCGAACCGCCGACCCATGGATCATCGGACGACCTGCTCTACCTCTTGAGCCACAGTCGCCCTATGTGCCTCTGTGAACTTTCTAACTCAAATCTTTGCTTCTGGGGGCTCCCTGGAACAACATGTGTTATGGGTCTCACACCCAAATACAGATAATTCAGGGGCTCCTTGACATGAAATACTTTGAGCACTACCTGTATACATAAAATAACCAAGCACATGAACATCAGCTTCTGTCTACACTGTTTGGTCTGTTGGTTTGGTGTACACATTCTGATTCAGTGAACAGAACTATAGATTTCAGACAAGTGATGTTTCATTCACCATCAGGCAACCGGAGAGTCTTTTTTGCAGAGCCTGGGAGTCGTTGATCCCTGAGGGAGGGGGCGCTTGTTTTAGGGTTAGGTTAGGTTTAGGTTATTATGCATAGTTTTTGTGAGGTTATTTAACCCCACCCTACTAGTAGTATAGCCGGCGCTGTAAAACAAGCATCCACATCCCATCAGCGCCCATCGAATCCCAGGCTCTGCAAAAAAGGTATACTTGTTATCATCCACACCAAAATACCCTCTTCTAACACTACTTCTTGTGATTACTTAAGACATCAGACTCCAAAGTCAATCATTACTTATGTGTTCATTTCTTTATCTATTGATTATTCCAAATACGGACCTCATATGAGTCCTGTATAGCTTTCCCTCTCTGTTAGCAGCACATTTATCAGTGCATTGAATTACTGTCACTCTGTATATTAGTTCCTCATCTCTGTCTTTAGCCTCAAAACCATAACATGTATAATAATTGGCTTACTATATGTAACTTAAACTGTCCTCATATTTGACTCTATTTTCACTTATCAAATTATTACTCACTTAAAACAATGGTCTCTATCAGCAATAGCTTATTGGACATCTCCCAATGCAAAATGCCCCTCTTGTAACTTTGTGAAGTACATTACTACATTCAGTCATTGACTCATTCATACATTCTTGCTCTCCAAAGCACATTCATTCCTCAGGGTTCCCACTCATCATCCCATCACATTATATGGAGATCTTATGTATGTATGTACCTATTTTTCTTTCCCACCGTCAAACTAACCGTCCTGTCCCAGTCATGTCCATGCAATGTTTTCCAGAGCTCCGATAATCAGTCAGTCATGCATGCCGATCGAGGAATATGCTCTGTCATTTACATTAGTCTACTTCATAAAGTTCGAGCACGTGCTGAATTGATCTGTGCCGTTATTTTAGTTACAATGAACCGAACAACACAGGTCAACACAACACACCCATATGCAATCAACCAGCAAATATACTTTTGCTTCTATCATTACACACGCATGCCATTAACTCACGGTCTCAGTCTAAAGTCAAGTCGTCATGTCATGTTTCTACTCGATATTGACATACCTATTATGTCTATTATGAGTACATTCCTCACTGTATTTTCTGTGTCTATTAGACTTTAAATGTGTAATGCAATATTGTTGTCATATTCTCATTCATCGGCCATTTACTCTGTCCTTTCAGTCCATACGGCTTCTATCACACTTTTCATTCATACAACACACTTTTCCAAACATGTGACTTATCATTGGAAAATATCCCCTGGCTTGCTACCTGCCCGCAAACTTATACTGTCACTAAACTCCTCCTAGTTCAGGTTTTCGTGGCTAGGTGAAACAGTATTATATCAATAATAATATCTGCTTCCTCCTGACAAAATGAATGTACCATAGCCAGTCCCACCACTCAAAATAAGAAAAGGTTCAAAGTCAGAGTTGTATCATGACCTTGCTTTGCCTAGCATATATTTCCCAATGATCTGCCTGCATGCCTGCACAAACACACTCAAATAATTGATTTACAAATACTACTATGTGGTTCATTAAACTTCAAATGGTTTGAGCCATAACTGATCTTTGCAACATCATGGCAGTCCCCAGATCACCGGAGGTCATCTGCAATGGGTCTGCATGCTTTCCCCCTCAATCCAGACAAGGCCTCTGTGTCTTTTGTCTGAGTCCCTGGCCTTTGTTCTGTAGTCTGGATGGGGAGTTTGGCTCTGTGTCATCACTGGACACTCCACATGCGTTTTGGACATAAGAACACAAAAACGATGTTATTAGTATCAATTCTCCAATTCTTTAAACATAACCCTCAATCACATGGGCCTTCACTCACACTCACACAATAGGAACTAGGGTCCAATGATGCTCTTTTGTTTTCATTTTCACTTTAGTCCCAAAATTCAATTGCTCAAATAGACCATTTCTTCCAAACAAGAATGCAAAGGAGATTCCTAATTACTCCCTGTTTCATTATGATATTCCTTTATGTATATAGAGATTTAAAGGTTTCAATTTCACTGTCCATCAATGTCTCCTTTGGATTATTCATTGTTTATTACCTATTATTATTATCATCATTATTAGCCTATTATTATTATTATTATTATTATTATCATTCGTATTATTACCCTTATTACTATTTTCTTAAATGTTCCAAACCAAATCAATATACCTTCCCCCCTTTAAAACATGGAACATGGTTTAACCATAGCCAAAGGTACAAGGCCACTGTGACATCATCATCAACCATGGATTGGAACACTCAACAAAACCGTGAAAAACTGTGAAAGCCAAGCCATGCCATGCCATAGCCGGGAAGGCCAACACCGGCCCCCCACCCCCACCCCACCCCCCTCATTGCTGAGGAGAACGGGCAGGGAGGAGCACGCATGCGGCAACAAGTAATCGAGTATATCTACTCCCCACTGTCGCGCGAGTGTGGCCCATACACTCCTCTCCTATACCCCCCTCGGCGCTAACCCGAGGAGCAGGCCGTGTAAAGCCCTGCCATCCCATTGGCCGGAAGGACAGACGCCGAGAAGCGCACAGAGAGAGAGAGAGAGACCAACAACTTTCACTCCCCATATAATAACCATATTCAATACATTAGTCCATATTTAATATAACAACCATCCACAATACGAACAACAGTTGCATTACCACCATCTCATCCATATAACACATAATTCACTCCCAACTTCACCAACTCCTCATGCAGCACACTCAAACAGAGACAACACACCCGGGCGCACACACAGACAAATAGACAGATTACACCATCCAACAGACGGACCACACAATTTATCCCATCCAATACAAATATTTTATCCTAAACAACACAAACATATGGTATCATTATACCCAAGGCCCTCGAACGTTGCTGGCCTTGCACCGCTGGAGATATTTTCCACACGAGTGAGAATTAAAGCCTTCTATAACCTTACGTCACCTAATCGCCGTCAAATATCTTATTAACAGACCTGCGTATCGAACCGCACAAATTCCACCGCCTCACCTCTTAAGCGTCTTAATACAACAGTAAACCAGGCAGACCAAGGCACATTACGGTTGCTACACCCAGCCTTAAAGTCGCGGGACCGGAATAAGGGCCCTGACCGTGGACTGACGCGATCCCCGCACGTCCGTTAAGAGGCACAAGGCCTTCATATTTAGTTTTGACACTTGAAAATACAGTAATCTCACGCGCGCCGCCCCAAAGGTAATGAGTAGCGACCTATTACACAATATACAGGACGGATCTCCCCAATTATTATCTCCCATAATCGGCACTATCAGGACGCACTCCGCGTCCCCATTATCACCCAAAACGCAATAACAGGCTTGCGGACGCCACATGCATTCAATCCATCGTCTGCTTATATGCAAATTCATTGTACAGTACATATGAAGCGGCTAAAAATACATAAAAACTTATTAAACAACTGGCCTTAAATGCACCATCCACACATTACTCATACATGATGCGGCCATATAAAGAATTCAAGTATACTGTACAATAAAGTTGTTAAGCATGACGCATTCAGTCCGTTCCAGCTGATCTTTTTTCGGATTAAAGGGTGCGACTCAACTATAGACTAGATTGTACCAAAATAGGTTTACAGCAAACATTTCCATTACGACTTATGGAATTAATATGACTTTAGCTCTCGCCATAAAACTCCGCGTCCGGCATACATCACCAAGCCCAGCGAAACCCTGGCTGCGCTTTGCGCACGGCCCCCCTTCAATCACATTATACACATCTTTTCACTTTTTATTTTGATTTTATGTTTTTATATCTTACTTATGTCATACACATTTATTGTATGTACTTGTCTTTATTTCTAGCAACCGTAGTTCCTACAAATAAAGTAACATGGACTCCCTCTGCCTGCAACAAAAGGCCATATCCCCACCATTATACAACACCCCAACGCCAAATCAATAAAGGTTCTTTCCGTTAACCTGTTCGTGGAAACGCAGTAAGCAGAAAAAACAATTTACCCACGTTCCCTCGAGAAATGGTATAACAGGTTGTAATCGTCCGCAGCTAAGCTCGCCAGATTTGTAGTAAATTGAGTGTTGATAATAGGTGGATATATATACCAGGCAGGTTATACAAAAAAGAGAGGCAGTCCAGGCAATGTCCTTTCTTTCCAATTTAGAGTTTATTACAGGACATCAATAAGCATTCCAAATCATGACTAAACAGGAAGATATTCTCTGAGAAGCCCTTATTCCAAGAACACCAAAACATATATCGAATCATGACTTACCAGCAAGATGGTTCTACTGGAAGCCAAGCACAACTAACACGAGGTGCTTTTTATACTGTATGGGGTGTGTGTGTGTGTGTGTGTGTGTGTGTGTGTGTGTCCATTACCATTACGTAACCAAGGCTGTAACTAAGGAAGGTCTCAAGATAATAGAATATATTATAATGGTAGTCACCTCCATTGATAAACTTTCCAACATAGCCTGGGAACCCTATGACCTATTTGACCCAGTGAAGGATCACCCCTCTCAAGGCCCTGGCGCTTCACCACCTCAAAAGGCCCCCCTACATGCCACGTCTTAAGAACATAGTCTTACTCTTAAACATGACATAGGTAAACCTATATCTAAATTATTATGTGTATTATGTGTATTATGTGTATATGGGTTATCAATATACTACAGGGGCATGTTGTCCTCGTGTCTTTGTTGTAGATAATGTTTAATGCTTCAAGGCCCTCCCTATGATCAATGTTGGTATATAGTGATTCGACATCCATAGTGACAAGGAAAGCAGTGCCAATGTTTTGTAATTCATCAACCTTCACATAATAGGTCCTCACTAATAATCATGATATGGCAAAAAAAAAAATCTACTCAGTCTGTGTCTCATAGGAGGGCTGTGGGCAGTTCAGAAACCCGTCCACCAGTGACATCATCGATGGGGAATCCAAGCTAATAGAAACTGCAGGCTTTCTACTCTTGAAAAGTTGCAATGCGAAAATGGAAGCCATAATAAAAATCTAAACATTTTTGTAAAAGAATCTTGTTTAAAAAAATGCCTAACGATGATGTCACTGGTGGATGGGTTTCTCAACTGCCCACAGCCCTCCTATGAGACACAGACTGAGTAGGAAAAAAATGGTGCCATTTTATCATGATTATTATGAGGACCTATTATATAGGTTGAAAAGTGGTCCTTTAAGGCATTAAGACAAAGTACAACAGACAGTGACATTAGGCAGCACATCTCTATCGCGCTCTCCTATATATTTCTCTATAGCTTACACACACAGTAACATGTCTCTTTACTTCTCACAAGGTCAGCAAACGGTCCCACTGTGCACCATTAACTGCACATCTGCTGTAAACAAGACAGTAAAGGACATTTCTTTTTTTATCATAATTTATTTTGAGGGTCTTCTCTTTTTTGACAAAGACACAAGGACAACACAACAGACTTACATACAAGACAGTGTACATATAAAATACTAACAACAATGTATATAAAAACAACAATGAAAACAAAGAAAATAAAAGAGAAAAGAAAAATAATAATAATAATTTCCAAGTGGTACAGGGTTGTGAAAGTGAAGGTGGGTTCCGTCCTACACAGAATCAACTGCGCTCTTCGATAAAGGGGGTCCATACCTCTACGAATACATCTGCCTTATTTTGTGTTTCATATTTAAGTCTCTCCAGTGGTAATAGTGACATTATTTGTGCCGTCCACATATGTTCTGAAGGTATGTCATCTGTCTTCCATACAATTAAGATACATTTCTTTGCCAAGAATCTAAATAGATGGACATAAAAGGACATTTCTAGTGATCCAGAGACTACAGTACGTCCCTGCTGCTCAGAGTGAATACACAGGGGAGCAGTTATGGCGTCAGTCAGCGTGTCGCTCAGGTCAACCTTATCCTACTGCATGTATAACTGGTCCTCTCGTTCACAATGATGATGTCAATATATATAAATATAAGGTTGATAATGGTTAAAACTCCTGAGCCACTGCCACATTATATTATAGCACATTTTGTCAAGTGTTCTTTTTTTCCTCCAGGATGCTGCAATGTTAAAGCTTAATTTCAACATTAACCCTGCATGTCGTTTTAAGATCGCAAATTCAATAAAATATCACTGTAGTGTCCGAGCCCTATATGCTTGAACACTGTGGTTAACTGACGGCAAGGACGTTGTTCAGACGTGTGCTCAAATAAACTGAAAGTCCAAAATTGTCTATTGAGTTCACAAACAAATCTGTCACCTCAGCATACAATAAATACTTACATAAATAAGCTCAAAGAAACACAGTTGAAAACAGTGTGCCTCTGCCAATCAGCATTAATGAGAGCTTGATTGGGGACACATTAAATAGGCATGGCAACCCTGGCCACGCCCTGTGGTGACATCATCAATTAGTATAAAACCCATAGACATCATATGGCTCTTACAAACACTTTTAAATTAAAAAAAGTAAAAACAACTAGCCAATGCCGTAAACATTTGATCTAATAACTATGTTTATCTAATAAATAAGGCAGATAAATAACCAGATTGTTTTAACATGGTCAACATGTTGAAACAGCACGGACTAAATTTGACTGAGGGACTGAGGGCCATTGGATTTTTTGAATTTTCGCAGGGAATCATAGCTTCAAATTGACATATTGGTTGTTCAGTTTGACCAACCAGTTTTGAAGATATGGCTTATAGAGTAATGTCTTGCAGAAAACAGCGAGTTGAGAAAACAGGCTTGAAAGGTTCACTTCTGTGGTCTCTAACATTACACCTAGCTACATGTTTAAGCATTTATTTCATATTTACATGTCGATTTCAGCTCTGACACTTATTTCAGACATGCTCTAGTATATGAAGAGTCTGCCTGTGCTATTATCAGGGAATTTCTGGGGGGGAAAAAATAAAAAGGTTTTTCTCTGGTGAAAAGCTGGAATTTGCACGATGGCAGTCTCTCAGTAAAATTTGGTCACAAGGGTTGAATCATGTGTACTAGTAACAAGAAGCCATGGAACAGACTCTGTTCTCTGACCATACTGATAGCATTCGGGGTGTAACGATATAGTAACTGCATCGAAAAATCGATTTTAATTTCAAGAAGAAGACGATTTGTCACACACGTTACCGCAGTGAAACTTGTTCTCCACATTTGACTCATCTCTTGGAGCGGTGAGCCGCAGCCAAGGAGTGGTGAGCTGCAGACTTGCCGCGCTCGGGAATCATTTGATTAGTATATTTGACCCCCCAATCCAACCCTTTGATGCTGAGTGCCAAGCAGGGAGGCATTGGGTCCCATTTTTACATTTTTACAGTCTTTGGTATGACCCGGCTGGGGATCGAACCCCCGACTTCCCAGTTTCAGGGCGGGCACTCTAACCACAAGGCCACTGTCTGGTCCAGAATCGAAGTACTGTATATCTAAATGAAAACAGCAACATTGACTATGTATCGTATTTTCAGCAAGTGTAAAAACAGTCATTAAGACGGCATCAACGCCCACCAAAATACATTTTAGTTGACTAAATCAACTGTAGATTTAGTCGACTAAAATCTTATATTTAGTCGACAAAAATTAGACTAACACTGAGACATTCCAGGTGACTAAAATGTGACTAAAATGTAACTAAATGAAAACTATGGGGGGTCCATAGCCTAATGCATGTCAAACCGGGGGGGCCTTGAAATTAAAATGGTTGAAAAATCACTCCTAGAGATGTTCAAGTTTATTTGAAAAACATCATTGCATAACAGTATGAATTATGATGTTTCTTACAAGAGGGACAAGAGACACAAGAAGACCGCTCTATTAAAAAACAACAACAAAAACTAAAACAAATAAACACTAAAAAACACTAAACACTAAAAAAGTTTCTATTACTTCTGATAAAGCTTGTACGCTCTTGGGAGGAATGACATCTGGTGCCTTTTTGTGTGACTCACAGGTTGTGTGAGTGTCCTCCCATTCCGTAGTGAGTAGCGACTTGTATTTGTAGACAGGCTCTGGATCATTGGACTGGTCCCTTCTCTCAGTAGTCTATTGAATTCCCTTAGAGTGGCCTCCTCTCTCCTCGCCTCCAGAGTGGGGAAGGAGTTAGTTGGTATCCCAATGATGCGGCAGCACCTTCTCTGCAGACATTCCAGTTCCTGTATCAAGTGTTTTGGGACGCCAGCCCAGACAGGTGAAGCATGTACAAATAGGGGTCCGAATAGGGGTCCGAAAGACTGATACATGTCAATTTGGGGGTCCTTGACATGAAAAAAGTTTGGGAACCACTGATCTAAAAGCATTGTAGCCGAGAGAGAGAGAGTGTGCAGCTGAAGGGTGACACTAAATTCAGAGTGCAGTAGATGTTCCATCAGGTTCCATCAGGTTTGTCCACAGAGACTCCATTCATCATAGGACTGAGAGCGGATGTCCATTCATATGCCTGGACAGAAGAGACACAGAAGCAGACAGATAGAGGAGATATTGAGCTGTGGAAGAAATCAACATTCAAGACTGACTGACTGTTTGTTTGTTGGCTGATTGATCAATTAATTGATTGATTGATTGATTGATTGATCGATCGATCAAAAATGACAATGAAGTAAGTTGACATGAATTCCAAATACGAAAAATTCTCTACCTGTCCTCCCCACCAGCTGGAGTTTTAGGTGTGATGAACTCCCCAATACTTTTTCGCTTCCAATAGGCCAGGAAACTGAGGACGGCCACGATGATGATGCCGGCGGTGATAATAAGCCCTCCCCACCAGGATAACTGTCCAGCTGTAGAAAGCTCTAGAGAGACAGAACGACAGATGAAGGGGAGGATAGAGAGGAGTGAAAGAAGATGAAGAACAGAGGTTCAGTAACTTCAGTCATCCATCCTCCTTAAAGCTCCATGATCGACCATTGCTACAACTCAATAATCAATAGCGTCTGTCTGTCTGTATGGAGTAGTCGACCGTTATATGCTATAGGGCAGGGGTGCCCAAAAGGTAGATTGTGATCTACCAGTAGATCACACAGGCTGTGCAGGTAAAATATACAATTTAAATAAATAAACTATTTTTGGCATCTGCCACTTGAATTAAGGTGACTTCATTGCATTGACATCAAAAAGGACAGCTCAAACCCACAATGCAATAGTTGTCAAAGATGTTTTGCACAAACATCAGTAGTACAAAAAAGAGGAAAAAAAGTGCATTTTTCTAATACGTGACTACTTTCAGCAATGGGATAATATATATTTCTGGTGGGTAGATCTGGTTGAGCTGGTCAGGCTATTTTGAAAGTAGCTCTCAAGTCTAAAAAGTGTGGGCACCCCTGCTATAGGGCTATAAGTAGTATGCCAATGCCAAGGTTTTTTTGGTTTTCTTTTTAAGCGTATACATTGGCTACGCACACGCGTATAGCCTATATGTGCATGCGCATGTCGTGCAGGCAATAATTGTGGTATACGTCTGGATAAAAGAAAAGAAAGCGGACTACAGCACTGGTCTGTCTATATAATAACTAGTGCAGTGGCGTGCACAGACATTTAGAGGGGCAGGTGCTCAAGTTAAAAAAGGGCACCTTGTGCAGCGCGTGGAACCGGCCGGTTGCCTTAATCCATTTTGGGCGGGAACCCCTTTTGGTGTTAGCATTATGTTATGCTTTAGCTATTGAAAAATAGCAGATCTACAAGCTCATAGCGCGCCACCGAGTGGCGCGCTACGAGCTTGTAGGTCTGCTATTTTTTTTAAAGAAAAATAAAAAGTTTTTTTTTTTCTTTTTTTTTTCAAAAGGGCACATTGCCAAAAGGGCAGGGGGTGCTCTAGCACCCCCTAGTGTCTATCTGTGCACGCCACTGAACTAGTGTATCATAATAACTAGTGCAAGGCACAGGTGTGTGCGTTAGAGGGGACGTGTCCACCATGACATCTCAAGTTCTTTCTGCCCGAGTGCGGCGTATGTTTTTAGTTGGGAGCGCCACGTTTTAGGGAAATGCAAGCAGCATGACAGCCTGTCGGTTAATTGTTTCCTCCCAGAATTGAAATACTTTCACATCAGGGCGTTTGGAAGTGTTTTATTTTATTTTTTACTTTTTTTAGCATCTTCAACATGGTTAAAACACTTTGGTGGACCAGTCTTAACAACACTGTGTAAACAGATCCTGTAATACAATCATATATCTATGCTGTCGGGAAGAAACCACTCCAAAATGTTCATTTTTCAGGAAATGAAAAAATAAATAGAGATTGATCTCTTACTTTAACAAACTGTTCTCGGCAGCATGGAAGAGAAAGGTCAGAGGTCAAATTACTCCACAGAAATCAGCAAAGAAGCAAATATGGCATGCGGATGAAGGCACGCACGCACGCACGCACGCACGCACACACGCACGAGAACACACACGCACACGCACACACACACACACACACACACACACACACACACACACACACACACACACACACACACACACACACACACACACACACACACACATACACACACACACACACACGCACCTGTTTCACAGAGACTCCCAGTATAGCCACTTGCGCAGCGACATCTGTTGAGGCCCGCACACACACCTCCATGTTCACATGGTTTCTGACACTGCACTGGCTCTGCGTAGAGAGAAATGCATACATTCAGTCAGTGTGTCATACTGCAGCACTAGAAGTACACTAGAACAGTGGACCCCAGGGGTCCTTGAGGGAGTTCCAGGGGGTCCCTAGCTAAATGATGGTTTGAAACCAAATGGACCCTAATGGGTCCAATTGGTTTCATTTGTACACTCTCAGAGTTAAATTAACATTGATTTTACAATATAAATTGGGGGTCCCAGACATGGGGGTCACTAAGTTTGACCCCCAGTTTGACACTAATGCATGTCAAACTGGGGGTCCTTGAAATTAAACGGGTTGAGAATCACTGCTAGAGCCATAAAAATATTCTCTGGCAGTACCACAGACGAAAAACAGTCTAAGTCCAAATTTCAGACTGACCCCTCCACGAAAGGGCCTCGGTGTCCTGAACCCTTATCTATCATTTATACATTATGCATCAATAGTGTGGACTTAGACTGTTATTCGTCTGTGGTACTCAAATGGAGGCCTGTGGGCTAATACGTATCAATTTGGGGGTCCTTGACATGAAAAGGTTTGGGAACCACGCCACTAGACCACTCTTTGGCACTGGCGGCTTACCATGCTTAATTCGTTTTTGAATGACCATAACAGGTCTGTAACTCTGAGTGTTCAAATGGAACCAAACGGGTCCATTTGGTTCCATTCGATCACTCTCAGAGTTAAGGGGGTCTTTGCAAATAAAACATTAAGAGAACCATTAGTACTAGACTAAAGTGGACTCCTAATGTGCCAGCTCAGTGGCCTTGTGGTTAGAGTGTCCGCCCTGAAACTGGGAGGTCGGGGTTCGATCCCCAGCCGGGTCATACCAAAGACTGTAAAAATGGGACCCAATGCCTCCCTGCTTGACACTCAGCATCAAAGGGTTGTATTGGGGGGTCAAATCTACTAATCAAATGATTCCCGAGCGCGGCACAGCTGCAGCTCACCGCTCCTTGGCTGCGGCTCACCACTCCAAGAGATGGGTCAAATGCAGAGAACAAATTTCACTGCTACGTGTGTGACAAATTGTACGACTTTGACTTGATATAGTGATTGTCATGCATATTCTGAAGAAAACCTGGAGACTTGACATTCAGTATTAAAGTGTCGTTGCTGCATAATTGTCGACTCGAGAGTGATGGCTGAGCACAATTTAGCTTTGGTTCTATTTGTATAGTATTATTATTAGTAGTAGTAAAAGCAGAGATTGCACAATGATTATTAGAAAAATCAAACCAATCACTCACCTGTTTCTTTACCTTGCTGATGTTCTTTCAGAGCAGCATCTAAGGTTGGACCGAGTAGAGATATTGGGAACAGAGGTGTTTTTCAGGCTTTTTCATATAGATTCCATAGATAGACTTCATAGACTTATTTGTAAATTAATGCATTTGGTTGTTAATGACTAAACTTGACTCTTGGCTATTTTCAACTAATGTTCCCACCAGGATAGGGATTCTATGGGTAAACAAGTGGTAAAAAAAACTGTCACAGAAACATCTGGAGGGCATCTTTAGTAACTCTGTAGTAACCTGGACCCATACCTTAAAAGCTGACACACGGCACTACTGCATGCGTACACACACACACACACACACACACACACACACACACACACACACACACACACACACACACACACACACACACACACACACACACACACACACACACACACACACACACACACACACACACACAACTCACCGGGGTCAGCGAAGTATGGACAGTCTGCAATAAAAACCAGGGTCAAAAGGTCAGCATTTCAGTGAAATTACAATGAGCACAAAGTATCTACCGTATCTACTGTTACTGTATATTACTACCACCACCACTACTACTACTGTTACAAATACTACTGCTACTGTAGTTCTACTAATAACTATGCCACGACTACAGTTACCATTACAACCTCTACTAATTACAGATACTGCTGCTAATTGTGATAATGGTTACACTGCTAGACTACTACTATTACTGTTTACTTGATCAGTACACCCCTACACACAGTAACATACTTTGTAAGCCTGTAACGATACACTCAACTCACGATACGATACGTATCACAATATGAGGTTCACGATACGATTTTTCACGATATTTTCAACACAAAATTATTTTCCAGACAAATCTTTCTTTTAATGATTTATCTTCCCCCAAGCTTTTTTTTCACAATATTTATTTACTTTTCATGTAAAAACTGTAAACATGTTTTTTTTTATTAGAACCTAGCTCGAGTTAACATGTAAAAAAAAGCTTTCTTTGATGGCATCTATTGATGGAATATGATTAAAGCTCACATTTCACATTTTTAAATCGATTTCTATTTTTTATTAAATCGATATATATCGTCGGGATTAATATCGATATATTTCGACATACGATATATCGTTGCCTAATCCTTTGTGTCAAAATTAAGATTGTACAAATGAAACGGTTGAGTTGGAACTCCATTTATACGGTCTTCATTAAACACTGAGGATTTTACTGTATTACTACACTACTAGACTACTACTATCTACTCCTACTATACTTTTACTTGTTAATAACAAGTAGTATAACAAGTTGTTATTAGATCCATTTGGGTTTAAGTCCAGATGTTTGGCATGTCATTATCTCGATCATTAAACATCGTATTTCATTATCTGAAATCATGAATCACATTCATCTCTACATTACAAATACACACACAGTGCTGAGTTTATTAGACAATCTGACACTTTGAGAAAACCTTTTCAAGTTCTCAACCTGACAACACGCGTTCATTCACTGGGCGTGCAAACGCAAAAAAAAGTGTAATTCTTGATTGTGTTACGGGTGCGCGAATCACATGCACGAGCCTTTTTGATTTGGTGTATAACGCTGCCCAGGGCCTCGGGAGGGGGTTGATCCGTCACTGCTTAGCGGCCCATTCTGGGCGGGAACCCCTTTTGGTGTTTTAAGCAGTATGTTATACTTTTAGCTTTTCGAAAATAGCAGATCTACAAGCTCGTAAGCTTCGAAAAATCGTAAAAAATGTGGCGCAAATCTATATTCTTCCAGAGCGAACGTTTTTAACTCAAAATGTCTGCTTCCACGGGCTCGCTGGAACAACATATTTTCAGATGGGGGGGTCGGCAGGCCAATTACATCAAATTTTTGGGGGTCCTTGACGTGAAATATCGAGAACCACTGATATAGAAAGAAACATGAGGTTCTTCAGAAAAGTGTCATGATTTAGAAGACTTTTTTTTTTAAACGTCGACGTCAGGCCTAAATGGATTAGACTCACCACCAGCTGTGATGTTAATGTCGAGGCGTTCACCGTCTGCCTCCATGTCCAGTCGGATTGTCTCCGGGATGTCCTTACAGACCACAAGGACGGCCTGGTTCCGATCCGGAAGACAAGGCACGCACCGCGACGGGTGGGAGTACTGGTGTTGTAACACGGTGACATGTCAGCTGGTTGACCTCTCCACAGGAGGTCCTCCCCGAAGCCATCATAGATGGCTAGATAGTGCTTCACCTTCACAGACTGTGGGTCAGTCGTGCTGAAGCACGTGAGATTCGTCTGCGGAGGAGAGAGAGGTGACGTTTAATTACATTTTTGACCTGAGATCAGATTCTAAAAATGTCTTCTACATCCTGACAGTTTTCTGAAAAAGCTATGTTTCTATGTCAGTGGTTCTTCGATTTTTCAAAAATAGCAGACCTACAAGCTCACTCGGTGGCACGCTATGAGCTTGTAGATCTGCTATTTTTCAATAGCTAAAGCATAACATAATGCTAACACCAAAAGGGGTTCCCGCCCAAAATGGGTTAATTACATTTTCGAATGCTGAAATGGGACAGACAGTATAGGCTGACAGGAAATGGGGGAGAGAGATGGGGGGGGGGGGGGGGGGTTGACATGCAGTAAAGGCCACCATCGGGATCGGGAGTCGAACCCGCGGCACACTGCCAGACTTGGACTACCGGCCAAGGTGCCTGGACCGCTGAGCCACGGCCCAGGCCTAATAGAACTGAGCTGACGACAATCACAGTATATATATATATATATATCCCACTGAGCATTTGTCAGGCTAGTATAGACATCTAAAATACGTCTCTAAATGGCCGTCTAAAAATGAGTTATAACTGGTCCAAAAATGAACAACGTCGTTTCCACAGATATATAGACGGTCTATCTATAGACGTTTAAACCCATTTAGACGTTAGGCAGATTCTAAACAATTCTAACAGTTTTCTGAAAAAACTATGTTTCTATGTCGCAGAGTGACGAATGTGGTGGTGCTCAACCTTTTTCATGTCAAGGACCCCCAACATTATATGTAATTGCCCACCGACCCCCAGGAGCAAAGATTAAGAAGTTAAGAAATCCGCTCTGAAAGAATATATTCAAAGATTTGGGCCACATTTTCACGATAAAAAAAAAACAGCAGATCTACAAGCTCGTAGCGCGATGAGCTTCCCAAACTTTTTTGGTCGTGCACCCCCTGTTACCCCCTGACCTTAGCTGCCGCTAGGTCAAAATGCATTAGGCCCGCATTCCTTTCATTTTAGGTTGAGAGCGACACACACACACAATCAAGACTGAAGCATTTGCAGCTGGCTGGTGTTGTTAATTACCTGGTTTGCGCTGCGCTGCACAGCTCTTCATTATAGCGCTGGTTAACACAGCCTACTAAATACTAATATAATGCTACAGTAGCCTACACCCTGTGGATTTTACTTTGCAAAGCATGGACAAATAATGGACAGACAATGTGAGTTGGCTTCATGTCTTGTCTTGAGTTGAAACTGTGATGCTCAGGCGTTCCTATAACGACAGCCTCTCCGCTGACCGTGTTAGTGTTGCTGCAGGAGAGTGTGAATGAACCGTGCGGCGTGCGCTCACTGGAACAAAGCCACCGTATTAGCATTTGAATACCTGTTCTGTGAACACCGTAAAGGTGTGTGCCTACGTGACAAAATTACCAGGGGGAGGGGATCTTCAGCCTTAATCTCAGTGGGTGCTATTTGGCTTATTATTTTTTCAGTGGGTGCCCAAGCCCTCAGGCACTCCCGAAGTTGACGCCATTGGTGATGCTGGATGTGTGAGGGAACTTGGAAAGGGGGGGCTGTGGGGAGGAATGTCGCTACACAGAGAGAGAGAGTGAGAGAGAGAGAGAGAGCTGCTGCTCTCCCGTCTCGAGTCACGCAGTTCTATACAAAGATGGTGTTTTACCGGATTTTGACGTTTGTGTTAAATAACACGATAAACCGTCCGCCATTACCCTTTTCAACCAATTGCTTGGTCAGAAGAACTACCTGTATTAACCCATTCAGGACGGGAACCCCTTTTGGTATTTTAAGCAATAGGTCATACTTTAGGTATTGAAAAATAGATCTACAAGCTCATAGCTCACATAGCTCACTCATTGTGAGCTTGTAGATCTGCTATTTTCAGCATGCAACCAAGTGTAAAATGACTTTTGTCTTTTACTTACAGTATACTGGATCTCTTGTCCACTAGTCCCTTATCCTAACATTTTAGTCTAGTTTTTATTTCTTGACAACATCGACAGTATATTTAGTCATAGTTTTAGTCATCATGGCTTAGTTTTTATTTCGTTTCTATGCAGTTATTGTCAGTGAAAAAAAGGTAGTCGACGGACATTTTTCGTCGTAGTATTAGTCGACAAAAACAACACTTATGTGGCAGGCAAAATCTGTGACACAAAACAAATGAATGAATGACAAAACTAACAAATTCAAGCTATCATTTCCCCATCCTGCTCAATCCATCTACACATGCTGAGGGGGGGGGGGGGGGGGGGGGTGAGGGGGTTGTCCACGACAGCATTCAACTTCTTCGCTATGTACCAGTGTTGATTTCGTCGACTAAAACTAAGACGAAAAATGTTCGTCGACTACCCTTTTCCACTGACGACAACTAAATGGAAACTAAATGAAAACTAAGCTATGGTGACTAAAACTAAGACTACAAATAAAAACTAGACTAAAATGTTAGGAAGGGACTAGTGGACAAGAGATCCAGTATAAGTCATCTTACAATTGGTTGCATGCTGAAAATAGACAATCTACAAGCCCACAACGTGTCGCGCTGCGACGCGTTGTGGGCTTGTAGACCGTCTATTTTCAGCAAGTGAAAAAAACAGTCATTACGACGGCATCGAGGCCCACCAAAATACATTTTGTTCGACTAAATCAACTGTAGATTTAGTCGACTAAAATCTTACGATATTTAGTCGACTAAAACTAGACTAACACTAAAACATTCCAGGTGACTAAAACTAAATTATTATTTTATTCCAAAGACTATGACTAGACTAAAATAGACATTTGCTGGCAAAAACAACACTGCTATGTACTACGCACCTTCTCCATCTCCCCCACCCTGTCCATGGTAGCATTCAACTTCTTTGCTATGTACACACCTTCTCCATCTCCCCCACCCTGTCCATGGTAGCATTCAACTTCTTGGCTATGTACGCACCTTCTCCATCTCCCCCACCCTGTCCATGGTAGCATTCAACTTCTTGGCTATGTACGCAACTTCTCCATCTCCCCCACCCTGTCCATGGTAGCATTCAACTTATTGGCTATGTACGCACCTTCTCCATCTCCCCCACCCTGTCCAGGGTAGTAGCCCCAACGACGGAGCCAGCGGCAGCGCTCCTCCTGACCAGCCAGTTCAGGTTGCTGGTGTCCCCACCACCGGTACTGACGGGACCCCACCACCAGCAGGCAACCGCACAGAAGAGGAGCATCTTGATACACACCGCCGCCATCTCAGAACTACACTGTTCAGGAGAAAAGAGAGAACAATATGTGATTTTTTTTTAATCATTCTGTATGATAGAGTACTGTTTAAGTGCCACCGACGAGAAGACGAGATGAATCTAACCATGCACTGATTGCCACCGACGAGAAGACGAGATTTTTTGAAAATAAATATTTTTTTTTTTTAGAATTACATTTTCTTTCTTTTATTTATAACCCTTAGATCTCCATATATGGAGCTGACCTGTTCTAACATTCCATATGTTTATCTGACCTCATCAAACCCTGTACACTCTAGACACGCTCCATATATGGCCAGTGCAGAATTCATTCCATATGTTGATCTGTCCCCCCAATGCCAAAGCGCCAGCGCTCGCCCAGCAGTCTGCCGCCAACGAGGCGGATGCGTGCACGCGACCTCGAGGTCACTTCTCGCCCTCAGGGCGTCTTACTGGCATTTTTATATATTAATTAGAATTAATTTTCCTCCTGTGTGAATAGGACGAGATAGGTTAGGTGTACACTACTGTATTTTAACGTAAGTCGTAATGGTGGTACGTGGAGAGCCAAATGTTTTCTGAGGTGTTACGTGGTGAAAAAAGGTTGAGGACTGCTTTAGAGGAATATCTCATTTTTAACATAAACGAACACTAAGAATCTGGGATTATACTGGATAGAGAGAGAAAGAGAGAGAGAGAGAGAGAGAGAAATTATTTGAAATGAACAGTATAAAACTTAGTTTTTGTCTGAAGTCCCCTTACTCTCACACACATAGAAACATAGGGCTTTCAGTCATGATTTAGAAGACATTTGTAGAATATGTTCTCAGGTCTAAATGGGTCAAAGGTGTCCACAGAGGAGGATGAGTTACATATGAGTCTGGCTTTTAATACAGTGTGAAGTTATTGTTTATTGTTGTTCATTGTTTTTGTTGTTATTTTTGCTTGCTTGGCCTGTTTTATTATTGCATTACATTTTCTATTGCACTGTGGATAGACTACCCGTTTTCTGGAAAGCACTTTGGGTCAACTGCTGTTGTTTTTAAATGTGCTATATAAATAAAATTTACTTGATCGATAACTCCAACAGTGCCGAGTCGGCTGAAGCAGACTTCAACGCTCGGCATGGCGACCCCTGTGCTGCGTGTGTGTCACACACCACACACACACACACACACACACACACACACACACACACACACACACACACACACACACACACACACACACACACACACACACACACACACACACACACACACACACACACACAGCGTGCTTTGCGCGCGGCACAATGCGGGACAGTGCACTCCCTTATCAAATTCCAGCCTCTGAAACGGTCAATGTTTTTTGACCATGTCTTTTGCACAATGGTACTTTTCCGCATACATTTCTGTCAAATAAAGTATTCAATCAACATACTGTATAATAGCGACTGCTATTTTGCTCTGTATGTTACTCATTCGTCACTCTGCGGCACAAATCTATACTTTGTATATCTTCAGTTGTCATTTATAGTCTGTATAGTACATATATTTTCTTTTCTTTGTGACTGTGTAGCAGAGTGGCTCATGGCCATAGCACCTTTCATGACATGAAATGCAGCTCAAAGTGCTTTACAGAGCAATGGAGAAAAAAAAGAAAAGCAAGGCATAAACATTAATGCAATACAGTGAGGACATGAATAACAAAAAAAATTAAAAGATCAATTAAAAGCAAGAGTGTAGAAGTGGGTCTTGAGCGGCGCTTTAAAAATGTCTACAGAGGCTTTAAAAATGTCTACAGAGGCTGCCTGTCGAAGGTACAGTGGGAGTTTGTTCCACGCCGTTCCACGCCGTTCCATGTCGTCACCGCTAAACCCCTTATCCCTAAACTTCTTTGCCTTTTTTTTTTTTTTTTTTTACTATTTTGAAAAGCTTTTTTGAATAGTTCAACTAGCCAATCTACATTGACACGTTGTGAGCTTGTAGACTGGCCATTTTAACTATTCAAAAATGTTTTGCAAAATAGTAAAAAAAAAAGGCAAAGAAGTTTAGGGATAAGGGGTTTAGCGGTGACGAAAATGGAGCCCAAGATGTTTGGGACTAGCGCCGTTCCCGCACCACGCAAGAGACTGCGGTTCGAATCCCGGGCATTACAACGGCATCATCCTATAGCTCAGTACAGTAACCCAAGGAATTAAGGCACAATTCCAAACTCTAAATAATGTTAGTCTGTCATTCACTACACCCAGCTGGCAATGCAGTTTGGTGTTTGTTTGCACACTCGTCAGGTTTGCTTATAATCCATACGTTTGTGTCAGTCAACTTTATGTGGATTATGCGGTCATCATCACGGCCTGACGTGTTTGTTTTTCTTTGTTTTTCTTTTCTAGCACCTTTACCTTAACTAATGTGTAAGTGTAAGTATAGCCTATATCAGGGGTGATATAGGCTATACTATACACAACATCAGTAGCATTACACATTTATACAAAGCAGTACTAATTCAATATCCCCCCACTTTTATTCCCCATTCTGAGTGTGTTCTTTATCTTATTGTGTGCTGTAATGTCAGCGCCACTATTCCAATGCCCCTTCAGGTAGGCCTACATTTTCAGCCAACTATTTTCAGCAATGGGATAATATTGTTTTGGGGGTGGGTAGATCTTGTTGAACTGGTCATTTTGAAAGTAGCTCCAAAAAGTGTGGTCACCCCTGGCCTATAGGCTATCATGCACAGACAGTAGCCTAGCCCCATATGTGCCCTCTCCCTACGCTCATTCTGTAGCTCCGAGAGCTACAGAATGAGCGTAGGGAGAGGGCACATATGGGGCTAACAGTAGCCATACTTTACTTACTAAATCTGTGATGTGACAATAAAGATGCCCTCCTTAGAGAGAGGTAATCACAACAATGTCCCAACTATAGGCCTACAATACAGATAGCAGCACATCAGGTGTGGCGTCTGCTTCAAAAGTAACTTTATTGTCAACCATTCTACCTGACACCAGCAGTGTGTCAATGTCTCAATGGAAGAAGGGAGACCATATTGATTGATTGATTGATTGATTGATTGAAATATGTATTAATTCCTGTTCTGTCCTTTGTCTATATAGAAGTGTCTATTTGTACGTCTCTAAATGTTTTTGATGAATTGAACATTGTGGACCCTATTGGAAACAAGTGTAATGCTTAATTGGGTCGTCCACTCACAGTTAACAGCCTTTGTATTGAGTTTGTGCTTGAAATGTACTGTAATTCTGCAAACTGTTAATACATTTTTCAATCAATCAATCAATCAAACAGTTTGCAGAATTACAGTACATTTCAAGCACAAACTAATATACCTCTAATCACTGCACATGCAAGGCTACTACTTAATAACCACATATGCCTATATGGGTATATTGTATTAACATGCCATTTAGAACAGGTGCATAGTAACTGTATATAGGCCTATACTCTCTCTATCTCTATGTAATCAAAAGGCATAGCCTACTGCGGTCAACTTTTACAACAAGAGAAAACAACTCCAGTGTGCGTGCGCGCGTGCGTGTTTCATCATCACCGGCTGATGCAAGTGATGACTAATAGTCTAGTTTACGAGGGGAATATTAATCATTTACACATATCGGTAGCCTATACTGGGAATGCACAATTATGACTGCTGTGTAAACCTTCCATAGGCTATATGTTGATATGTAAGCCAATGTAATTAATAGCCTATTAGTTATAACTATTTTGTAGGCCGGCGGACACCATATAGACCTACAAAATAGACCAAGTCTGAAAATCCAACCGAATCTGTGAATCTTCTCCAACTGAATAGTTCTTCTGTCTGTGTATGTTCACGCATGTTCACTTCACTCGCAGCAGCGAATGGATTGCACTACTTATTATAAACATGTTTTAATCTTGTAATAACAGCCAGCCAGCGATAATGCACACTTATAAACAGACCTGCGCCCACGACGAGCATCGCAACATGACCACACACATTATCCTATAGTAGGCTAATAATCTTGCTATAAATACAAACTGCCTTGAATGCAGAGCAACTTAAACACAAACCAGTGAACCACGCATTAAAAAACGGCTAACCCAGCAACTAAGCAAGTAACGCACCTTGATTGTGACGTTGTAGATCTCTGTCCTTGCTCCGTGTCTTTCTTGCTGTGTCGCTTGTCCTGCTGTGGGAAGACGCAGCGCTCTCCTCTCCTCTCCTCTCAACCTGACAACAACCTTCCTTACCAGAGAGACACCGCCGGTGTGTTGTTGAAGTGTTCGTGTGTGTGAAGTACGTTAGAACCCCCCCACACCGTGACAGTCTGACGCCCACAAACACACCCACACACACGCCTGCTGCGCCAATCAAATCACGCACACACGTCAGAATCACAGAACCATAGTAGATTGTAAAAGCACGGATTTATGAATGAACTCGATCGTGCCCATGCTATATAAGGTGAGGCCGCCCCCTGCTGCTGCTGGAGAGACATCACAGTAGAGTTATGCAGGGGACTGATTGATTGATTGATTGATTGATTGATTGATTGATTGATTGATTGATTGATTGATTGATTGATTGATTGCAAATGGTATTAACAGTTTGTAGAATGGGTACAGTTCAATGAAATTGACCCCACTAGATATCCATTTCACTTGTAGTTTTCTTTCAGTCAGCCAACACTCTTAAAGGACCACTTCACCACTTTTCAACCTACCTTCATATAATTGCTCCTCGCTAATGCTCATGATAAAATACCACCGTTTTTTTTTAGGAATAGAAAGCCTGCTGTTTCTATTAGCTTGGGTTCCCCATCGATGATGTCACTGCGGTGGGCGGGTTTCTGAACTGCCCACATCCCTCCTGTGAGCAGTGGTGTCATGCTCGTGGAATGCAGTCAGGGACGTGCTGGCCATTGGGAAATTCGGGACAACTCCCGAACGGCCGGTCCAGTCCAGGCCGGTCTGGGCCAGCCATTTTTCTTTTTTTGTATTAATAAAATAGGGGGCCTCCGCAACTCGGCAACTCCACTTCCCGGGCTGAAAAAAATTGCAGATGTACAACCTCGCTGCACGACAGTAAGTGACATGCTTATTGCTTATTTTTTTAATAGCCAACGCAATAATCTAAAAATCAAAAAATGTTTCCTGGAACAAAATAATTTGAGATGGAGGGGTCCACCACAGCCAAATACATATCATTTGGGGGGGTCCGTATAACACCACTAATATAGAATCATTTGACATTTGTAGAATCAGACCTCAGGTCTTAATGGGTTAATTCATAGTATTCATAGTTTTTCACACTGTAGCACATTATTACAATACAATGCAATATTTTGTACAAAAGGTATTTTGTACAAGAAAATGTATAATAATCTCAAATTCAACTACTGTACCCTCAATTAGGTTGTAATATTTCACAAGACTTTAGCAAGTGTGTCATGTTTCATCATGTTCACTTGCATTTGTTTTGTTTTTCCATTTCTCACACAGTTTAGCTCGGACTACAACCTCCACACTTACAGTATCTGCATCTCGTCAGTTGGTCGGGCTCCATATATGGTCAGGTCTCGTGACCTCTTCTGACATTCCATATGTTGATCCCTCCCCACCTGTGCTTCCGTTCTGACATTCCATATGTTGATCTGACCTCATCAAACCCTGTACACTCAAGACACGCTCCATATATGGCCAGTACAGAATTCATTCCATATGTTGATCTGACCCCCCCATGCCAAAGCCCCAGCACTCGCCCAGCAGTCTGCCGTCACGCAGGTGGATGCGTGCACGTGACCTTGCCCTTTTGGGAGAGGTCGCTTCTCGCCATTCTTGTTACGGTTGTGGGAACAACATATCCAACGATGAGGACCCCAGGCCCAAATATGTCCCCCTGGCAACTGTTTCAACTTTGGGTCAGCCTACATGTAAAAGTGCCCAAAGTTGAAGGGCAGAGCTTCAACTTCAGCTACCCAGTACCCAAGGTTGAAGCCCTTCAACTTTGGGCAGATCTACAAGCTCGTAGTGCAGCACCGAGTGCCACGCTACGAGCTTGTAGATCTGCTATTTTTCAGTGGGGTACATTGAATCACTGGTCCTGGGTCAATCCAAGGGCCTACCACTCCACTCTCTTGATATGTTGTTGTTTTGTTGTTTCCCAACTCTTTACTAACTCTAACTATTTAGGCCTTTTACTGGAGGTCCCAGCCCCTAAAATGACCCCAGTCGCCCTGTAGCCATACAAAGGCCTAGGGTTCCCAGATTGTAAAATGTTGTTCCTCCATCTTGGGAGAGTATGTAGGCCTTTCACTGGACCTCCTAGCCACTAAGATGACCCCAGGCCCACCACTTAAAGACCACATGTTAGGGTGCCCAAATCTGAAGTTAGGTGGTCAAATGACCTGAAACTGAAGCAATTCAGTAAAGGTCAACGCTTCCTCATGGGGTCATTTTAGGGCCTAGGACCTCCAGTAAAGGGTAAAATACTCTTCTTGGTTGTGGGAACAACTTATCCAACGATGAGGACCCCAAGCCCAAAGATGTCCCCCTGGCAACTGTTTCAACTTTGGGTCAGCCTACATGTAAAAGTGCCCAAAGTTGAAAGAAGGTTGTCAAATGAACTGAAACTGAAGCAATGGTGTAATTGTGCCCAAATCTGAAGTTAGGTGGTCAAATGACCTGAAACTGAAGCAATTCAGTAAAGGTCAACGCTTCCTCATGGGGTCATTTTAGGGCCTAGGACCTCCAGTAAAGGGTAAAATACTCTTCTTGGTTGTGGGAACAACATATCCAACGATGAGGACCCCAGGCCCAAAGATGTCCCCCTGGCAACTGTTTCAACTTTGGGTCAGCCTACATGTAAAAGTGCCAGGGCAGAGCTTCAACTTCAGCTACCCAGTACCCAGGGTTGAAGCGCCCTTCAACTTTGGGCACTGGGTAGCTCATTTGATCATCAACTTTCAACCTTGGTTCAGTCTACATGTAAAAGTGCCCAAAGTTGAAAGGAGGTGGTCAAATGAACTGAAACTGAAGCAATGGTGTAATTGTGCCCAAGGTGGTCAAATGAACTGAAACTGAAGCAATACTGTAAGAGTGCCCAAAGTTGAAAGATGTGAGACCTCAAAGTGTGGTACATTGAATCACTGGTCCTGGGTCAATCCTAAGTTGAAAGAACTTCGGATATATATATAAAATGACATCAACAATGCAAAGGTATTATAAAAAAAACTCCTATCACATCACATTCACCACAGACTATAACATTATTTCTCATTTCACATTAAGCTCCCTTTAAAATATTGAGACAGAATATAGGCTTTGCTGCCACCTTGTGGTGACAACGGACCATCACAGAATACATCAACATGTCATGACATGAAATGAGTGATTTCCTTGTAAAACAAAAAAAAATCACACCCGTGTGAACTGAGTGGTGTAAGGTATTATATAGGCTGATCAGCTCTGATCTGACGTAATGTCTGACGTAATGAAATCACACCCGGGTGAACTGGGTGACCGTAGCAACCATGCTCATTTTTTGAGCACAGACAGACAGACAGACAGACAGACACGTAAACTAACAAAGCCAGTCGTAGGAGTGGTTTACACCACTCAATAACTATGAATCTACTGCCACCTACTGGGGTTTATAATGATAATCAATAACAATATAACTATGAATCTACTACTGGTGTTTATAATGATAATCAATAACAATATAACTATGAATCTACTACTGGTGTTTATAATGATAATCAATAACAATACAACTATGAATCTACTACTGGTGTTTATAATGACAATCAATAACAATACAACTATGAATCTACTACTGGTGTTTATAATGATAATCAATAACAATATAACTATGAATCTACTACTGGTGTTTATAATGATAATCAATAACAATATAACTATGAATCTACTACTGGTGTTTATAATGATAATCAATAACAATATAACTATGAATCTACTACTGGTGCTTATAATGATAATCAATAACAATATAACTATGAATCTACTACTGGTGTTTTTGAGTGGTGTAAACCACTCCTACAACTGGCGTTTGTGTGCAGAAAAAAATGAGCATGGTTGCTATGTTCAAAATAATTTCTGACGTAATTAAATCACACCCGGGTGAACTGGATGACCGTAGCAACCATGGTCATTTTCTCTGCACAGAAAAAGCCAGTTGTGAAATCACATCCGGGTGTGATTTCATTACGTCAGATCAGAGCTGATCAGGCTACATAATACCTTACCTTATTTCATTACGTCAGACATTACGTCAGACCACAGCTGATCATGCTATATAAAACCTTACACCACTCAGTTCACACGGGTGTGATTTTTTAGGAATAGAAAGCCTGCTGTTTCTATTAGCTTGGGTTCCCCATCGATGATGTCACTGCGGTGGGCGGGTTTCTGAACTGCCCACATCCCTCCTGTGAGCAGTGGTGTCATGCTCGTGGAATGCAGTCAGGGACGTGCTGGCCATTGGGAAATTCGGGACAACTCCCGAACGGCCGGTCCAGTCCAGGCCGGTCTGGGCCAGCCATTTTTCTTTTTTTTGTATTAATAAAATAGGGGGCCTCCGCAACTCGGCAACTCCACTTCCCGGGCTGAAAAAAATTGCAGATGTACAACCTCGCTGCACGACAGTAAGTGACATGCTTATTGCTTATTTTTTTAATAGCCAACGCAATAATCTAAAAATCAAAAAATGTTTCCTGGAACAAAATAATTTGAGATGGAGGGGTCCACCACAGCCAAATACATATCATTTGGGGGGGTCCGTATAACACCACTAATATAGAATCATTTGACATTTGTAGAATCAGACCTCAGGTCTTAATGGGTTAATTCATAGTATTCATAGTTTTTCACACTGTAGCACATTATTACAATACAATGCAATATTTTGTACAAAAGGTATTTTGTACAAGAAAATGTATAATAATCTCAAATTCAACTACTGTACCCTCAATTAGGTTGTAATATTTCACAAGACTTTAGCAAGTGTGTCATGTTTCATCATGTTCACTTGCATTTGTTTTGTTTTTCCATTTCTCACACAGTTTAGCTCGGACTACAACCTCCACACTTACAGTATCTGCATCTCGTCAGTTGGTCGGGCTCCATATATGGTCAGGTCTCGTGACCTCTTCTGACATTCCATATGTTGATCCCTCCCCACCTGTGCTTCCGTTCTGACATTCCATATGTTGATCTGACCTCATCAAACCCTGTACACTCAAGACACGCTCCATATATGGCCAGTACAGAATTCATTCCATATGTTGATCTGACCCCCCCATGCCAAAGCCCCAGCACTCGCCCAGCAGTCTGCCGTCACGCAGGTGGATGCGTGCACGTGACCTTGCCCTTTTGGGAGAGGTCGCTTCTCGCCATTCTTGTTACGGTTGTGGGAACAACATATCCAACGATGAGGACCCCAGGCCCAAATATGTCCCCCTGGCAACTGTTTCAACTTTGGGTCAGCCTACATGTAAAAGTGCCCAAAGTTGAAGGGCAGAGCTTCAACTTCAGCTACCCAGTACCCAAGGTTGAAGCCCTTCAACTTTGGGCAGATCTACAAGCTCGTAGTGCAGCACCGAGTGCCACGCTACGAGCTTGTAGATCTGCTATTTTTCAGTGGGGTACATTGAATCACTGGTCCTGGGTCAATCCAAGGGCCTACCACTCCACTCTCTTGATATGTTGTTGTTTTGTTGTTTCCCAACTCTTTACTAACTCTAACTATTTAGGCCTTTTACTGGAGGTCCCAGCCCCTAAAATGACCCCAGTCGCCCTGTAGCCATACAAAGGCCTAGGGTTCCCAGATTGTAAAATGTTGTTCCTCCATCTTGGGAGAGTATGTAGGCCTTTCACTGGACCTCCTAGCCACTAAGATGACCCCAGGCCCACCACTTAAAGACCACATGTTAGGGTGCCCAAATCTGAAGTTAGGTGGTCAAATGACCTGAAACTGAAGCAATTCAGTAAAGGTCAACGCTTCCTCATGGGGTCATTTTAGGGCCTAGGACCTCCAGTAAAGGGTAAAATACTCTTCTTGGTTGTGGGAACAACTTATCCAACGATGAGGACCCCAAGCCCAAAGATGTCCCCCTGGCAACTGTTTCAACTTTGGGTCAGCCTACATGTAAAAGTGCCCAAAGTTGAAAGAAGGTTGTCAAATGAACTGAAACTGAAGCAATGGTGTAATTGTGCCCAAATCTGAAGTTAGGTGGTCAAATGACCTGAAACTGAAGCAATTCAGTAAAGGTCAACGCTTCCTCATGGGGTCATTTTAGGGCCTAGGACCTCCAGTAAAGGGTAAAATACTCTTCTTGGTTGTGGGAACAACATATCCAACGATGAGGACCCCAGGCCCAAAGATGTCCCCCTGGCAACTGTTTCAACTTTGGGTCAGCCTACATGTAAAAGTGCCAGGGCAGAGCTTCAACTTCAGCTACCCAGTACCCAGGGTTGAAGCGCCCTTCAACTTTGGGCACTGGGTAGCTCATTTGATCATCAACTTTCAACCTTGGTTCAGTCTACATGTAAAAGTGCCCAAAGTTGAAGGTTGATGCTTTGGGTCAGTCTACATGTAAAAGTGCCCAAAGTTGAAAGGAGGTGGTCAAATGAACTGAAACTGAAGCAATGGTGTAATTGTGCCCAAGGTGGTCAAATTAACTGAAACTGAAGCAATACTGTAAGAGTGCCCAAAGTTGAAAGATGTGAGACCTCAAAGTGTGGTACATTGAATCACTGGTCCTGGGTCAATCCTAAGTTGAAAGAACTTCGGATATATATATAAAATGACATCAACAATGCAAAGGTATTATAAAAAAAACTCCTATCACATCACATTCACCACAGACTATAACATTATTTCTCATTTCACATTAAGCTCCCTTTAAAATATTGAGACAGAATATAGGCTTTGCTGCCACCTTGTGGTGACAACGGACCATCACAGAATACATCAACATGTCATGACATGAAATGAGTGATTTCCTTGTAAAACAAAAAAAAATCACACCCGTGTGAACTGAGTGGTGTAAGGTATTATATAGGCTGATCAGCTCTGATCTGACGTAATGTAATGAAATCACACCCGGGTGAACTGGGTGACCGTAGCAACCATGCTCATTTTTTGAGCACAGACAGACAGACAGACAGACAGACAGACAGACAGACACGTAAACTAACAAAGCCAGTCGTAGGAGTGGTTTACACCACTCAATAACTATGAATCTACTGCCACCTACTGGGGTTTATAATGATAATCAATAACAATATAACTATGAATCTACTACTGGTGTTTATAATGATAATCAATAACAATATAACTATGAATCTACTACTGGTGCTTATAATGATAATCAATAACAATATAACTATGAATCTACTGCCACCTACATGGGGTTTATAATGATAATCAATAACAATATAACTATGAATCTACTACTGGGGTTTATAATGATAATCAATAACAATATAACTATGAATCTACTACTGGTGTTTATAATGATAATCAATAACAATACAACTATGAATCTACTACTGGTGCTTATAATGATAATCAATAACAATATAACTATGAATCTACTACTGGTGTTTATAATGATAATCAATAGCTTCAGTTTCAGTTCAACTTGAACATGAACCCGTGGACTTAGTGCCTGGGCCTCTACCGATATTGACGTCAGACTTCGGTGCTCTATATGGAGATTTCTGTATCTGTCTCTCTGTGTCCCTTTATTCCTATATAGTTCTGTGTCAGGCATGCCCAAATATGGAGTGTTGTGATGTCAGAACAGGCCAGCTCCAGGCCTGGTGGAGACAACAAATATGATGATTTAGGAAAATTGGCTTCATTTTACCCACAGCCACTATTTTAGAAAAAATCACACCCGTGTGAACTGAGTGGTGCAAGGTCTTATATAGCCTGATCAGCTGTGGTCTGACGTAATGTCAGTGACCATAGTAACCATGCTATTTTTTTTAAAATCACACCCGTGTGAACTGAGTGACCATAGTAACCATGCTCATTTTTGAGTGGTGTAAACCACTCCTACAACTGGCTTTTGTGTGCAGAAAAAAATGAGCATGGTTGCTATGTTCAAAATAATTTCTGACGTAATTAAATCACACCCGGGTGAACTGGATGACCGTAGCAACCGTGGTCATTTTCTCTGCACAAAAAAAGCCAGTTGTGAAATCACATCCGGGTGTGATTTCATTACGTCAGATCAGAGATGATCAGGCTATATAATACCTTATTACGTCAGACCACAGCTGATCATGCTATATAAAACCTTACACCACTCAGTTCACACGGGTGTGATTTTTTTGGTACGAACAAACACGGGTACAAAGCCAGTTGTAGGAGTGGTTTACACCACTCAAAAATAAATGACTAATAATACTTCAGACTTATGCTTATTCACATGGTTCTATCCACCAACATGTATGATATTAAATGTTAGACCTGGGTACATTTTGCCATTTTACCTTTTACCATTTTGCCTACAAAAAAACAGTTTCTGTGTGTAAAATAAATAATGTTTTCTACTTTCCCTGTGTGTTTCCCAACGTCACATGAAGAGCTTCATGCCAAACAGCTTGTCCACTACTATGGTGTAAAGCACAGGGGTTCCCAAACTTTTTTGGGAATTCTACCCCTTTGGGGTAGAATTCTGTCCAGGTATACCTCCTCATCCTCGCAACACCGATAAGAATATTTATTAAAACTTTTCAATCAAAGTCACAACACATTTTCACATAATTAAGGTGCTACATTAAAAGTAAAAATAAAAAAAATAAAATCTGAATTCCAGACCTTATTTTCTTTCCCAACTTCACAGGTGTATTTTGGATGCTTAGATTTAAGGTCGATCACATGACAACACAGTTTCTAGTTTTCTAGATAAAGGGGGTGGTTCAACTTACCCTCTGGCTTGGTGCTCTACAACTTGAACATTAATTTTATTAACACATTTATCCACACTGAACGTTATTTATTCAACGTGCAGGTCCGGACGTCCCTGCAGTTGAATTTTAAGGGGCCCAATTGAAACCAGCCATGTGCTTCTTTCCGTTTTAAATCCTTGTATTGCTGTTAATAAAGTATTCAATCAACCAATCGACATCATGTTTTCATCATATTGTTTTTATTCTTACCGCCACTAGATGGCGCCGGTGACGAGCGCAGTATCACCAATGAATGACGTAATGATTCTCAAAGTTAAAAGCCCTAGAAGTGTCACTGCTTCTCGCCGGGCGCAGTGGCGTGCGCCTGTAATCCAAGCTACCGGGAGGCTGAGGTTGGCGGATCGTTTGAGCTCAGGAGTTCTGAGCTGCAGTGCACTATGTCGATCGGGTGTCCGCACTAAGTTCGGTATCGATATGGAGCTCCTGGGGTAGCCCGGGACCACCAGGTTGTCTAAGGAGGGGTGAACCGGCCCAGGCCGGAAACGGAGCAGGTCAAAGCCCCCGTGCCGCTCAGTAGTGGGTTCGCGCCTGTGAATAGACACTGCAGTGCAGCCTGAGCAATACAGCGAGACCTAGTCTTTTTATGCCGGTGGTTCTAAACCTTGTATTATTACAATGCGAACTTGTCAACAGCTGGATTTGTTTTTGTGTGTTCGGAATAGGATACGTATTTCAAATGTAGGCTACATCAAATAACCATAAAGTGGAACTGTATGTTCCACACAGCCTGAGCCTCCTATTTAGGGTAAAACAAGACGTGAGATGTGTAATTCCCCTAGATGGCCAGTGGGTGTCGCTATGTAACAACATATGAAGGTGGTCTTTTCACAGTCAACGGTTTGTATTCCACCCTTCTCTTCCACTACTGTACAGTCACGTTAAGTAGGCCAGTCGTTCCCAAACCTTTTCATGTCAAAGACCCCCAAATTGATACTCATTAGCCCGCGGACCCCCATTAGAAAAGGTATACCAGGGACCCCCATAAGAGAAGATTTTTTTTACAGCTCTAGCAGAGATTCTCAACCCGTTTAATTTCAAGGAACCCCAGTTTGACATGCATTAGTCTACGGACCCCCATTTAATGGCATTTCTATCTCTGGGACCCCCAATTTATACTATACTTATACTATACCTTTCATTCATGTCTAAACCTCTTAAAACAAACATTAAAAACGCCATTGACAATGAAGTGAATTTGCGTCATCTTGTCCCTAACACAAACATTAAATGCCATTAAAGAGTTTAATGTTTGTTTTGTCCGTGTTTGTTTTACATCACCATATTACATCACCTAATCATAGCAACATGCACCCACTTCACACGGGTGTGATTTTTCTTTTGCAGATGGGTTCCCAGATTGGGTGTATGTCACAGTGTCAGTTGAAAATATGCTGTAGTTAAAATAATTGTAAACATTGTTTTGTTGAAAATGTTCATATAAATAAGGAGTACAGCAGGAAGTTATGACATTATGTTGAGCTCCATGTTACAATAACAATACCTCAACGTACAACACTAACCCACAGGGAAACCTTAACGGGTACCTAGTACCTACATTGGAGATAACATGTTCTCTGGTGGTGTACACATGTGCAACAATACAGTGGTAGATACAAGCATGAACACAATGCAGGACTAATGGATACATTACCAGCATGACAGGAGCATTTTAGATACTGTATACAAATTGTTTAATCAAAATGTAAATCTTCATTACAGTCACATATTATGTGTACAACAGCTCATTGTCACAAATTTCCATGTATTAAAAAAAGATTACATTACATTACAAAATGTTTAGGATCAAATGGAAACGAAACAGACCACGATTAATAATGGAAGATGCGGGCCAATAAAGGCTTATGTGGGGGGCCAATAAGGGCTTGTGGGTGGCCAATAAGGGCTTGTGTGGGGGGCAAATAATGGCTTATGTGGGGGGAATATAAGTGCCATTGGCCCTTCAAGACGAACATTTGACAAGTAATGATAATTCCACCATCATAATGATTTTTTTGGTACGAACAAACACGGGTACAAAGCCAGTTGTAGGAGTGGTTTACACCACTCAAAAATAAATGACTAATAATACTTCAGACTTATGCTTATTCACATGGTTCTATCCACCAACATGTATGATATTAAATGTTAGACCTGGGTACATTTTGCCATTTTACCTTTTACCATTTTGCCTACAAAAAAACAGTTTCTGTGTGTAAAATAAATAATGTTTTCTACTTTCCCTGTGTGTTTCCCAACGTCACATGAAGAGCTTCATGCCAAACAGCTTGTCCACTACTATGGTGTAAAGCACAGGGGTTCCCAAACTTTTTTGGCACAAGTACCCCTTTGGGGTAGAATTCTTTCCAGGTATACCTCCTCATCCTCGCAACACCGATAAGAATATTTATTAAAACTTTTCAATCAAAGTCACAACACATTTTCACATAATTAAGGTGCTACATTAAAAGTAAAAATAAAAAAAATTAAATCTGAATTCCAGACCTTATTTTCTTTCCCAACTTCACAGGTGTATTTTGGATGCTTAGATTTAAGGTCGATCACATGACAACACAGTTTCTAGTTTTCTAGATAAAGGGGGTGGTTCAACTTACCCTCTGGCTTGGTGCTCTACAACTTGAACATTAATTTTATTAACACATTTATCCACACTGAACGTTATTTATTCAACGTGCAGGTCCGGACGTCCCTGCAGTTGAATTTTAAGGGGCCCAATTGAAACCAGCCATGTGCTTCTTTCCGTTTTAAATCCTTGTATTGCTGTTAATAAAGTATTCAATCAACCAATCGACATCATGTTTTCATCATATTGTTTTTATTCTTACCGCCACTAGATGGCGCCGGTGACGAGCGCAGTATCACCAATGAATGACGTAATGATTCTCAAAGTTAAAAGCCCTAGAAGTGTCTCTGCTTCTCGCCGGGCGCAGTGGCGTGCGCCTGTAATCCAAGCTACCGGGAGGCTGAGGTTGGCGGATCGTTTGAGCTCAGGAGTTCTGAGCTGCAGTGCACTATGTCGATCGGGTGTCCGCACTAAGTTCGGTATCGATATGGAGCTCCTGGGGTAGCCCGGGACCACCAGGTTGTCTAAGGAGGGGTGAACCGGCCCAGGCCGGAAACGGAGCAGGTCAAAGCCCCCGTGCCGCTCAGTAGTGGGTTCGCGCCTGTGAATAGACACTGCAGTGCAGCCTGAGCAATACAGCGAGACCTAGTCTTTTTATGCCGGTGGTTCTAAACCTTGTATTATTACAATGCGAACTTGTCAACAGCTGGATTTGTTTTTGTGTGTTCGGAATAGGATACGTATTTCAAATGTAGGCTACATCAAATAACCATAAAGTGGAACTGTATGTTCCACACAGCCTGAGCCTCCTATTTAGGGTAAAACAAGACGTGAGATGTGTAATTCCCCTAGATGGCCAGTGGGTGTCGCTATGTAACAACATATGAAGGTGGTCTTTTCACAGTCAACGGTTTGTATTCCACCCTTCTCTTCCACTACTGTACAGTCACGTTAAGTAGGCCAGTCGTTCCCAAACCTTTTCATGTCAAAGACCCCCAAATTGATACTCATTAGCCCGCGGACCCCCATTAGAAAAGGTATACCAGGGACCCCCATAAGAGAAGATTTTTTTTACAGCTCTAGCAGAGATTCTCAACCCGTTTAATTTCAAGGAACCCCAGTTTGACATGCATTAGTCTACGGACCCCCATTTAATGGCATTTCTATCTCTGGGACCCCCAATTTATACTATACTTATACTATACCTTTCATTCATGTCTAAACCTCTTAAAACAAACATTAAAAACGCCATTGACAATGAAGTGAATTTGCGTCATCTTGTCCCTAACACAAACATTAAATGCCATTAAAGAGTTTAATGTTTGTTTTGTCCGTGTTTGTTTTACATCACCATATTACATCACCTAATCATAGCAACATGCACCCACTTCACACGGGTGTGATTTTTCTTTTGCAGATGGGTTCCCAGATTGGGTGTATGTCACAGTGTCAGTTGAAAATATGCTGTAGTTAAAATAATTGTAAACATTGTTTTGTTGAAAATGTTCATATAAATAAGGAGTACAGCAGGAAGTTATGACATTATGTTGAGCTCCATGTTACAATAACAATACCTCAACGTACAACACTAACCCACAGGGAAACCTTAACGGGTACCTAGTACCTACATTGGAGATAACATGTTCTCTGGTGGTGTACACATGTGCAACAATACAGTGGTAGATACAAGCATGAACACAATGCAGGACTAATGGATACATTACCAGCATGACAGGAGCATTTTAGATACTGTATACAAATTGTTTAATCAAAATGTAAATCTTCATTACAGTCACATATTATGTGTACAACAGCTCATTGTCACAAATTTCCATGTATTAAAAAAAGATTACATTACATTACAAAATGTTTAGGATCAAATGGAAACGAAACAGACCACGATTAATAATGGAAGATGCGGGCCAATAAAGGCTTATGTGGGGGGCCAATAAGGGCTTGTGGGTGGCCAATAAGGGCTTGTGTGGGGGGCAAATAATGGCTTATGTGGGGGGAATATAAGTGCCATTGGCCCTTCAAGACGAACATTTGACAAGTAATGATAATTCCACCATCATAATGATTTTTTTGGTACGAACAAACACGGGTACAAAGCCAGTTGTAGGAGTGGTTTACACCACTCAAAAATAAATGACTAATAATACTTCAGACTTATGCTTATTCACATGGTTCTATCCACCAACATGTATGATATTAAATGTTAGACCTGGGTACATTTTGCCATTTTACCTTTTACCATTTTGCCTACAAAAAAACAGTTTCTGTGTGTAAAATAAATAATGTTTTCTACTTTCCCTGTGTGTTTCCCAACGTCACATGAAGAGCTTCATGCCAAACAGCTTGTCCACTACTATGGTGTAAAGCACAGGGGTTCCCAAACTTTTTTGGCACAAGTACCCCTTTGGGGTAGAATTCTTTCCAGGTATACCTCCTCATCCTCGCAACACCGATAAGAATATTTATTAAAACTTTTCAATCAAAGTCACAACACATTTTCACATAATTAAGGTGCTACATTAAAAGTAAAAATAAAAAAAATTAAATCTGAATTCCAGACCTTATTTTCTTTCCCAACTTCACAGGTGTATTTTGGATGCTTAGATTTAAGGTCGATCACATGACAACACAGTTTCTAGTTTTCTAGATAAAGGGGGTGGTTCAACTTACCCTCTGGCTTGGTGCTCTACAACTTGAACATTAATTTTATTAACACATTTATCCACACTGAACGTTATTTATTCAACGTGCAGGTCCGGACGTCCCTGCAGTTGAATTTTAAGGGGCCCAATTGAAACCAGCCATGTGCTTCTTTCCGTTTTAAATCCTTGTATTGCTGTTAATAAAGTATTCAATCAACCAATCGACATCATGTTTTCATCATATTGTTTTTATTCTTACCGCCACTAGATGGCGCCGGTGACGAGCGCAGTATCACCAATGAATGACGTAATGATTCTCAAAGTTAAAAGCCCTAGAAGTGTCTCTGCTTCTCGCCGGGCGCAGTGGCGTGCGCCTGTAATCCAAGCTACCGGGAGGCTGAGGTTGGCGGATCGTTTGAGCTCAGGAGTTCTGAGCTGCAGTGCACTATGTCGATCGGGTGTCCGCACTAAGTTCGGTATCGATATGGAGCTCCTGGGGTAGCCCGGGACCACCAGGTTGTCTAAGGAGGGGTGAACCGGCCCAGGCCGGAAACGGAGCAGGTCAAAGCCCCCGTGCCGCTCAGTAGTGGGTTCGCGCCTGTGAATAGACACTGCAGTGCAGCCTGAGCAATACAGCGAGACCTAGTCTTTTTATGCCGGTGGTTCTAAACCTTGTATTATTACAATGCGAACTTGTCAACAGCTGGATTTGTTTTTGTGTGTTCGGAATCGGATACGTATTTCAAATGTACATCAAATAACCATAAAGTGGAACTGTATGTTCCACACAGCCTGAGCCTCCTATTTAGGGTAAAACAAGACGTGAGATGTGTAATTCCCCTAGATGGCCAGTGGGTGTCGCTATGTAACAACATATCAAGGTGGTCTTTTCACAGTCAACGGTTTGTATTCCACCCTTCTCTTCCACTACTGTACAGTCACGTTATGTAGGCCAGTCGTTCCCAAACCTTTTCATGTCAAAGACCCCCACGTTGATACTCATTAGCCCGCGGACCCCCATTAGAAAAGGTATACCAGGGACCCCCATAAGAGAAGATTTTTTTACAGCTCTAGCAGAGATTCTCAACCCGTTTAATTTCAAGGAACCCCAGTTTGACATGCATTAGTCTACGGACCCCCATTTAATGGCATTTCTATCTCTGGGACCCCCAATTTATACTATACTTATACTCTACCTTTCATTCATGTCTAAACCTCATGTAGCCTACATAGCCATGGATAATGTGGCTCAGAGCCTGAGTCTTCTTCTTTGAGGGGCGCTAGCCCAGGTTTAATGTTTGTTTTTTAGTTAAACAAACATTAAAAACGCCATTGACAATGAAGTGAATTTGCGTCATCTTGTCCCTAACACAAACATTAAATGCCATTAAAGAGTTTAATGTTTGTTTTGTCCGTGTTTGTTTTACATCACCATATTACATCACCTAATCATAGCAACATGCACCCACTTCACACGGGTGTGATTTTTCTTTTGCAGATGGGTTCCCAGATTGGGTGTATGTCACAGTGTCAGTTGAAAATATGCTGTAGTTAAAATAATTGTAAACATTGTTTTGTTGAAAATGTTCATATAAATAAGGAGTACAGCAGGAAGTTATGACATTATGTTGAGCTCCATGTTTCAATAACACTAACCCACAGGGAAAGCTTAACGGGTACCTAGTACCTACGAGATAAACATGTTCTCTGGTGGTGTACTGTACACATGTGCAACAATACAGTGGTAGATACAAGCATGAACACAATGCAGGACAAATGGATACATTACACGCATGACAGGAACATTTTAGATACTGTAAATACAAATTGTTTAATCAAAATATAAATCTTCATTACAGTCGCATATTATGTGTACAACAGCTCATTGTCACACATTTCCATGTATTAAAAAAAATACATTACATTACAAAATGTTTAGGATCAAATGGAAACAAAACAGACCACGATTAATAATGGAAGATGCTGGCCAATAAAGGCTTATGTGGGGGGCCAATAAGGGCTTGTGGGGGGCCAATATAAGGGCTTGTGTGGGGGGCAAATAATGGCTTATGTGGGGGGAATATAAGTGCCATTGGCCCTTCAAGACGAACATTTGACAAGTAATGATAATTCCACCATCATAATGATTCATCGTTTATTCTGCCATCAATCACTTTTAGTTTCAGACATACTGCTTATTTTACTGTCCAATGACATGAAATGGCACAAGGGACGGACTCCACAAAAAGACCACCCCCCAAAAAAGGGCACATGTGTGGGCGCTATGCCCCCTTTTCTGGAGTTTGAGCCCCTGCCCCCTCAGTGCTCTATGCACGGCCCTGCAAAAGACATACAATAGGCTACAATAAATACATAATCAATAGTAGAAGCAATAAAAGTATATTTACAGAACAAAATAGTGGGAGAGGGGGGTTAGTTTCTGGTGGCCAGCTAGAAGTAGAAGACTTGTCTAGGTCTAAAAACGTTGAATAGAAAGAAGAAGCACTGCCGTTGTCCGTGCTGGTTGTACAAACTGTGAACAGGTGCTCGTTGGCGAGGGTTCGATAATGAAAATACAAAAAGAGGTCCACTCCAAGGCACTCTGCTACAGTGTTACAGTCAAGTAAAAAGGCCTTTATTGAAGCAGCATCTCGGCAAAGAGCATCAAAAAGACAGACCTACGTGTTTTGGCTGTAAAAGCCTTCGTCAGGGTCCCATAGCCCAGGGGTTCTCAACCCGTGGGTCGCGACCCCTCGGGGGGGTCGCCAAATTATTTTAGGGGGTCCCCAAATTATTTAAAATATATATATATATATTTAAAAAAATATATATATTTTCACGATTTTTCAAAAATAGCAGACCTACAAGCTCGTAGCGCGCCACTCGGTGGCGTGCTATGAGCTTGTAGATCTGCTATTTTTCAATAGCTAAATTATAACAATGCTTAAAACACCAAAAGGGGTTCCCGCCCAAAATGGTTTAAGGTTATTGTAGCAGTCAATTTATATTGGGGGTCGGGAGGGGGTGGGGCGGGGGTCCCGAGACATTGCCAAAGCATTTCCGGGGGTCCCCGGCCAAAAACGTTGAGAACCCCTTCCATAGCCTACTTGTCTATATGTCTAGGTCTAGTTGCAAATTGCAGACAGGTGCAGTGCTTTTTATGGAAGTTGGGGAAGAGAGTGAGAGAGAGGAAAAGTGTGGTATCTCACTCTTCAGTTTGTTCTTGATGCTGTCTGCCAGGGTTCTGGACAGCCCTGGAACCTCTTCTGGGTCATACTGCAGCCCGGTGATCTGCTCACGGAGGATGTCACCAATACACTCCTTCACAATGGCAGGTTTAAACCTGCAGGGTGATGTTGACACACACACACACACACACACACACACACACGCACACGCACACGCACACGCACACGCACATGCACACGTGTGCACATGCACATGCACACACACACACACACACACACAGTAAACCTCAGTGATGTTACTATATGGCTTTCAATGTATACGTGAGTCCCGGAACTTACTGGTGCATGGTCATTTGAATGAGTCTTAATAATAAGTGTAGTTTTTGAGAAATTGCTGTGTTAAACCCATATATGTAAGGGATAATGTCTGGCTAGGTGGTCGTTGTTGGGAGATAATTCACCGACAGGGTGATTAACCTCTGACGTGAAGCGGGGATGGTTCACCCTGAACGGTGTAATGTTAGACGGATTTAGTAATGGGTGATTTTTGCTTCATGATTTTTGGGGAGCGGGAAGTGAAAGTTCTTCCAAATAAAAGCTCTGTGTGTAACAGACGTGATCTTTGCGTTGTGTTGTGATTGAACTTGGAAGTACCACAGACCAGGATCTCAGCATTCAGCAGTGAGTGGATTTATTCTGATAAAACAGACAACGTGGCAATCAAGTGTGTTCAACATTAATACTTTCTGTAAACGGAGCAGATGCAGTACAATGAAATTACAGTCTGTATCCTAACAACTCTGGGTATATTAATATAATGCACTATACTTCAAAGACCAGAGGAAGTGATGACGTTACTGGCAGTGGAAAGTGAAAGTGATTATACTGATGAAAACAGAGAGACAGATCCTGAAGCTGTTGACACACTCCACACTGTTCTGAATCTGGTCAGTTGGCTGTAAACACACTGGATTCACACAAGACACAAAATGTGGAAGAACAAACATTGTCTTCAAGCCACAGGCTGTCCCAGGACCAGGCATCATCAACACAAACCCACTCCACAAAGAGCCAGACAGGAATGAAGGATTTTAGTTGTACAGAGTGTGGCAAAATGTATAAACAAAAGAGACATCTGAAGAGGCACACAGTTGTTCATACAGGAGAAAGGTCCTTTACTTGCAAGGTTTGTGGTAAAGGCTTTAGTGATCTCAACAGATCACACATGATGACTCATACAGGGGATAAAACCTTTAGTTGTTCAGATTGTGGTATAGGCTTTGTTAAAATGAGTCATCTGAAATCACACATGAGGACTCATACAGGGGAGAAGCCTTTTAGTTGCAAAGTTTGTGGTAAAGGCTTTAGTCAATCCATCCCCCTGGCCTTTGGGTGAACTTTTCAATGACCCGGTCATAAAGCTTATCAGTCAGATGCTTTTTCAGCATCCTGGGCATGACGTTAAACTGTTCCGTTCGAGAGGACCGGCGACCCTCGAATGTAAACAGCCACGGAAGGAAACTATGGAAACTATGGATGCATGCTTTCACTGAGTCCTTTACATTGGAGAAATAGAAGAAGAAATCTGCCATAGAATACATGACACTGAGTTCTGTTTTCAGCCGTGGCAAATCAAAGCGCGGCCCGTAGCTGTCAGTCTGAAAGCAGTTTCAGGGAACGTTTTCTTATAGATGGTGAACAGCGTGGGGTCCGGAACGGAAAGGAATGAAAGCTTTGAAACAAGTTTGCATTTGATTTAGAATATTGTCAATATGCCATATAATATATGGCATATGGCATATATATGGCATATGGCATCAACTCTATGATGAGACAGTGAACATATTATGTTCACTGTCTCGTCATAGAGTTGATCAAAACGTGGCCTCTGCCCCTCAATGTGAATGCAAAACTCTTTTTACACTTTTTTTTATTTGATGCAGTTGTGAACAATAGCCAAGTAAGTATAATATAGTATATAGTATAATAATATATATCCATTGGCCAATCATACGGTTCACTGCAAAAAAGAAGAAAAAAAAATATATATAACTATATTTTTTAAGAGTAAAGAGAGCCTACTGTCAGCTGTCCAGCAGTCCAAATATTATTAAATTAAATTTCAGAATGGTAGACCTGAGGCCTGAGGCCTGGTACCGGTAGGCCTGAGGCCTGAGGCCTACCATAGCATGGCACATCTATGCACGGAATGTCTATGTTCACAGGTTTCTGTGTGTGGCCTAGAGGGCATCTGAGCATGTGCAACACCATACCTCTTACACCAAGTGTCCTTTGGGAAACCGGGCCATTGTCTTTGTCTGTGATGTCCATTATGCTCTGGTAAGCTGTTCCACACCCGGAGTGTGGAGAAAAGTTCTGTCCAATGTGCGTGTATTGGAGCCTGGGGGTCTTTCAGTAAATGGCAAGAGTGAGACTTTAGGGTCATGATGCGTTCGGCCGCCGCCCGATGGCGGCCAAACGAATAATATAATAATAATAATAATAATAATAATAATAATAATAATAAGAAGAAGAAGAAGAAGAAGAAGAAGAAGAAGAAGAAGAAGAAGAAGAAGAAGAAGAAGAAGAAGAAGAAAAATAATAAGAAGAAGACACAGGTAACCCAACTCAAGAGCTTTTTTTGCATATTTATTGTTCATTCATGAAGAATTCTCAAGGTCGGTTCACCGTACAAGTGACACATTCCACAATAATAATAATATACAGTATATTGATATACTATAATCTAAAGTATAAAAATGTAGTCAGCCTCCAGTCTGACTATAGACGGCATACAATATCAAAATCAATTAAAATATAATATATGTAATAAAAATAATCCAGGATCCAGCTTGGACTTCACATTTATATAATTACAGTATGAATGTTTTTTTTACATTGTATGAAAATATTCCACTTCACTCCATGAGAGCATTAATGATTCACTTCTACAAAAGATGCTCAAAATATTAAGTTACAATTTGCATTGTTTTACAGAAAAGGCGACGGTAAAATACTTAATTAGGTTAGGTTTAGAGATCACAGCTTCTAAATAAAGCTATTTTTGTAGACTTGGCTTATTATTAAACGCTTTCTTACGGTACGTAAACAAGAATAAAGTCTATAATGTTGACGCTCATAGAAAGTTTATATAAAGTACACATGCCAGTTGTGTATAGGACAGGGGATGCAGACGCAGATTAGACACACCAACGGACCGACATGTGGAAACAGCGGTCGGACATGCGGTCGAACATGTGCCGCTCCCGGGCTTGCGGTTAGGGTTAGGTTAGGGTTTGAGGTATATGTTGTCGGTCTAATGACAGTCGGACCAATAGTATGTCTAAACTAAAGCCTGTGTTAGCAGACGTTCTGCACAATATTTATCTGTGGGATGGAGTCAAACTAAATGTAATGCCAACTACAATTCGATGTGCTTGTCAGGGTGGGAGGGGGGGGGGGGGGTCCCCAGTTAAAATATGATTATTGCGGTGGGTCCCCAGTTCAAAGTAATGATTATTTTCAGCCTGAAAAGGTTGGGGACCACTAGTGTAGGCTACTGAAGGCTGCTGCCTTGGTCTTTTAATATAAAAGATCATTTTATACATGACGTGAGTTCTTTTCACAAAACTCTTAATGAAGTAACAAACATTGACACAGACGACAGTATTCTGGTCTTAAACAGCGCAAAACCCACAAATTAAGCACATTAGAGTAAAATTACACTCAAGTACTTGATCAAGTTTGAGTACAATTTGAAAACGGAGTACTACGGTAGCTTCTTCAGGCCACTGTTCAGTGGTTCTCAAAGTGCGATCAAGGGTCCCTTGAGGGACCCCAAATGGACCCTCACAGGTCTGTAACTGAGACTGTACACATGGAACCAAATGGACCCGTCCCTTACAGGTCCGTAACTCATTCTCTCGTTATTGAGATGGTTGAAATGAAAGGTTCAAGCATTCAGCTTGTACAAGGTGGCCAGGCCAGCTTGTTGACAAAGTCAGTTCAGACACTTCCAAAAAACACTTGGCCCCGTTCAGAAACCACTTTGTTCGGTTGAGAAACGACTTGACCAGTTCAGAAACCACTTTGTTCGGTTGAGAAACGACTTGACCAGTTCAGAAACTAAGCCACTCAACCCAGCGGCTGCAGAACCTGCTGTGCCCAGTTCAGACCAGAAATGTGTTTATTCCTGTGTTTTAGTCCTGGTGCCTGTGTGTGCAGGGTCCAGTTCAGAAGTGGTTTCAGTCCTGGTGCCTGTGTGTGCAGGGTCCAGTTCAGAAGTGGTTTCAGTCCTGGTGCCTGTGTGTGCAGGGTCCAGTTCAGAAGTGGTTTCAGTCCTGGTGCCTGTGTGTGCAGGGTCCAGTTCAGAAGTGGTTTCAGTCCTGGTGCCTGTGTGTGCAGGGTCCAGTTCAGAAGTGGTTTCAGTCCTGGTGCCTGTGTGTGCAGGGTTCAGTTCAGATTAGTGGTTTCAATCCTGGTGCCTGTGTGTGCAGGGTCCAGTTCAGAAGGGCTTTCAGTCTCCGTGCCTGAGCAGGGTCCCGGCCAGGCGGTCCCAGTGGGTGAAGTAGGGGGCGTAGTTGGACCTGGACTTGAGGTGGTGCAGGTGGTGGTGCGGCGCTCCGCCGTAGAGGCCGCCGGGCAGCAGGCGGTGCGTGGCCCAGGGCAGGTCGTAGCCGCAGTGGTCCTCCACCGACAGCCAGATGTTCAGCGTGAAGAAGGCCAGCTCCGTCAGCGGGTGGAGGCCCAGCAGGAAGGGGTTGACCGCCGCGAAGAGGCCCAGGGACAGCATCTCCCACGCCCCGGAATACTGCGCCGTCAGGGCCGAGGGGGCCGTGTGGGTGTGGTGCACCTGACGGGGGTGAGAAAAAAAAGGGTTAAAGTTAATGTCCTAGTATTTGTCAATTGTCACTTTGCTGCATGCACAATTTGTTCTCCGCGTTTGATCTCTTGGAGCGGTGAGCCGCAGCTGTGCCGTGCTCGGGAATCATTTGTATTTGATCTATTGTATTGTATTGTATTTGAGTAATAGTAGTAATGTTTTATCAGTCTGTTGTAGCCAGCGTTGTTCTTTTGGGGGGGGGGGGGCATCAAGGCCGGGGAGCTCAACAAGCTCATTAAGATCATTAAGAAGGCCAGCTCTGTTGTTGGCCTCCGAATGGAGAGCCTGCAGTCAGTTGCGGAGAGGAGGATCGGGGACAAGCTTATCTCCATTCTGGCAAATCCCTCCCACCCCTTCTATGGCGTGCTGCAGGATAGGTTGAACACCTTCAGCCGTAGGCTCACACTCCCCCCGAGAATACATACGGAGCGGTACAGACTCTCTTTCATGCACTATAATGCAAATGCATAAGAACTGCCTCCCCCAAATGGCATATGGTCCTTGGTGGTCCTGGTCTTGTGTGGTTATGTCCACTTGCGTATGGTGTTTTTTTCTGTTTGTCCAGTATAGTTTTAGCTTTATTTATGTGCCACATTATGCTGTTGTAACGCTTCAATTTACCCTCTGGGATTAATAAAGTATATCTCATCTCATCTCTCTCTAACCCCCCAATCCAACCCTTGATGCTGAGTGCCAAGCAGGGAGGCTAAAATACGGTAAAAATATGATTAATTCTGGATTAATACTCTTTTAACAAATCTCGTGTTCTCGTGATTGGCCAGGAGGGTTTACTAGCTAAACACGAGATATCTCTAGGTTAGCATAGATTCAGTTAAGTCCAAATTTGAGGTATACTTTAGTGGAGTACTTTTCAACACTCCTACTCCACTACATCTCTGAGGAAAATATTGTAGCCTACTTTTACTCCACTATACAATTATTTGAAAACTTCAGTTAGTAGTTACTTGTAGAATTGAATTATTATTACAAAACATAGGCCTACATTAACCACCCTATAGACTCGACATTCTGCATGTAGCCTACTTTAAAGGTATATTCAGTGATTTGACTTAATTCAAATATCACTTATTTTTTCTTTTTTTCTGGATAATCCTCCCTACTATAGAGTGTGCTGACCATATAAGGAGTTCCTCCCTGTCCCCAGTGAGCCCCTGGGGTCAAAAAACCCTAGTTTCAGTTTTGGTGGCGGGTGGCAAAGCCTTCATCCAATCAGGATGAGAGGGGCCTTCCTCCAATCATGATCGAGTGGGGGCGGGCCTTGGTGCACATGCTGTTGGCCTGTTGCACTTCCCCCCACTGTAGAGCGTGCATGTGCACATTTTGTTACCGGGGCGGACTGGGTGGTTTTCCAAATCACCCAAATCACTGAATGCTCCTTTAAGTACATTTTCATTTTTTTTACTCAAGTCAATTTTCGAATTCCGCGCTTTCACTTGTAACGGAGACTAACTCACTCACCTTGTGGAAGGTGCGGTAGAGCCAGGGCACCTTGTGGTGCAGCACATGCCAGATGAAGTACTGGAAGTCGAAGAGCAGCAGGCAGGCCAGCATGCCTCCCAGCAGGCTGAGCACGCTGGGAGCACTGGACACGCTTTGCACCGCCATGGGTCTCCAGCACCAGTGGAGAACTGTCACCGGGAAGATGAACACCGCATGGTTGTACAGGGACAGGGACAGGCAGCTCCTATAGGGTGACATGAGACAAGGTGAAACCATGTTATTGTACAGAGACGGGCAGCTTCTATAAGATACTGTAAGATAAGGTGAAACCATGTTATTGTACAGAGACAGGGACTGGCAGCTCCTATAAGATAAGACAAAGTAAAACCATGTGGTTGTACAAAGGCAGGGCCTGGCAGCTCCTATAAGATAAGACAAAGTAAAACCATGTGGTTGTACAAAGGCATAGACTGGCATCTCCTATAAGACAAGGAGACCATTGAGAAAGTACTGTAGAAGCCGAAGCAAGGAAGCCCTCAGCTGAAGCAGGAACCCCCACTCCATATTGTATAAAATGTCGTTATAGATTAAACCTTTTCATAGATTTCACAGATATCTTCGTAGACTTGACACAGCACTGTCATCAGTGTTGGATTCATGTTAATGTGTATTTTCAGACAACCACTTACACCCTCAATACTTGAAAGTTGACCTTTCACCCTGTACGCCCCTCCCCCCCCACACACGCACACACGCACGCACGCACGCACGCACGCACGCACGCACGCACGCACGCACGCACGCACGCACGCACGCACGCACGCACGCACACAAGCACGCACGCACACACGCACACACACACGCACACACGCACACACACAGCTGAGCTGAGCTTGTAGATCTGCTATGTTCAGCCGATGTTCCCCTCGGAATAGGGATGCTCAAAGTTAAAGTAAAAATAAGTTCCTGTCACACAAATATTTGGCGGCTTCCTGTAGTAGTAACTCTGAGGACCCCCTAGGGGTCCCTGACCCCCTGTTGAAGACCCCTGAGGACCGTCTCTGTGTCTGTCCCTGTGTCTGTCCCTGTGTGCGTCTCTATGTCCGTCTCTGTGTCTGTCCCTGTGTGCGTCTCTATGTCTGTCCCTGTGTCTGTCCCTGTGTGCGTCTCTATGTCTGTCCCTGTGTCTGTCCCTGTGTCTGTCCCTGTGTCTGTCCCTGTGTCCGTCTCTGTGTCTGTCCCTGTGTCTGTCCCTGTGTCTGTCCCTGTGTGCGTCTCTATGTCCGTCTCTGTGTCTGTCCCTGTGTGCGTCTCTATATCTGTCCCTGTGTCTGTCCCTGTGTCTGTCTCTGTGTCTGTCCCTGTGTGCGTCTCTATGTCTGTCCCTGTGTCTGTCCCTGTGTCTGTCCCTGTGTGCGTCTCTATGTCCGTCTCTGTGTCTGTCCCTGTGTGCGTCTATATGTCTGTCCCTGTGTCTGTCCCTGTGTCTGTCTCTGTGTCTGTCCCTGTGTGCGTCTCTATGTCTGTCCCTGTGTCTGTCCCTGTGTCCGTCTCTATGTCTGTCCCTGTGTCTGTCCCTGTGTGCGTCTCTATGTCTGTCTCTGTGTCTGTCCCTGTGTGCGTCTCTATGTCTGTGTCTGTCCCTGTGTCCGTCTCTATGTCTGTCCCTGTGTCTGTCCCTGTGTGCGTCTCTATGTCCGTCTCTGTGTCTGTCCCTGTGTGCGTCTCTATGTCTATGTCCGTCTCTGTGTCTGTCCCTGTTTCCGTCTCTGGGTCCGTGGGCTAATTAGTGTCAATTCGCGGGTCCTTGACATGAAAAGTCTGGGAACTCAGTTTTTACCTCATGGTGTCCCAGGTGACAGAGCTGTGGGGCTGCATCCTGTAGCTGCGTATCAGAGCCACCCTGGAGGAGAGCAGGTCCAGGCAGGTGAACGGCAGGCAGAAGGCCAGGTAGACGCCCAGAGAGAAGAGCACGGGGAAGAAGGGAGAGGCCAGGGGGACGCTGTGGTCCGACATCCAGTCCCACACGGGCTGGAGCCACATGGTACGACCCAGAAACAAGTCCCACACGGGCTGGAGAGACATGGTATACGACCCAGAAACAAGTCCCACACGGGCTGGAGGAAAATGGTAAAAAATACAAAAATAAAGTATTTTATTTCCCTTGGCTTTGTTGACCGTGTTTAATCCTTAGTCTTGGTATTGCCGTACGTCTGTGTGTGTGTGCGTGTGCGTGTGCGTGTGTGCGTGTGCGTGTGCGTGTGTGTGTGCGTGCGTGCGTGTGCATGCGCGTGCGCGTGCATGTGAGGGAGAGAGAGCTAGAGTGTACTGCACTAGAGCTTGTGAGCTCGAATAGTGTCTGAACTTGGCTGCTTTTGGCTTTTTTATAACCTTAGCCACGCCCCCATGTGTGTGCGTATGTACTATGGTGGGTGTCCAAGAGGCACTCCTGCCTCCCTTATAAGGAGTGTGGTTCCTGCCTGGTGCTTTCCTATTGGCTGGGATGAGAGGGGATGAGAGGGGATTTTCATGGATGAGAGTTTGAGGTATTTGTATTTTGCTTGAGTATTTCCATTTTCATAATACTATATACTTCTACTCCACTACATCTCAGAGGCATTTTACTCCACTCTACTCAACTAAGTAACTTTGTAGTTTTATAAGCCAGTTATAAACCAATAAGCAGTGGTGGAAAAAGTACTCACTTTTGTATGTGTATTTGTTACTTGAGTAAGAGTATCAGTACTGCAATGTGTAAATACTCTGTTACAAGTAAAAGTCTGGAATTTAAAAATACTTGAGTTAACCCATTTAGACCAAAATTGAGGCCAAAAAAAAGTCTTCTAAATCCTAAAAGTTTGACCTTTTTCATGAATTATCTGTATTTGGTCGCAGACCTTCATCTGAAAATATGTTGTTCCAGGGACCCCCCATAGAGTATATAAAAGGATAGAGACTGAACTGGCATGAAGCTCCGCCCCCCCAGCTATTCATGTCAGTGGAAGTTGCTCAGTGGCGTTTTGAAGCACCCGGAAGACTGCCGGAAGTACCGTCTCAGAACGTCTACTTCCGCATTTGACCACCAAATTTTGGTGGTCAAATGCGGAAGTGCAACCGAGCGCTCAATGTTAAAGCCCAGCTGCACGGGGTTTCCCGGTCATGAATCCACGGGTCCGCCTGTAGTCCCTCCTCCTACCACTAGGGCCCAGAGCTTCAATGTTGAATAGCCTCACTGGCCCCTTGGGACCCCCCCAGGAGCAAAGATTAAAACATTCGACACATTGCGTTTTCAATTTTTTTTTTTAATTGCAGATCTACAAGCTCGTAGCGCGGCACTCTGTGCCGCGCTATGAGCTTGTAGATCTGCTATTTTTCAATAGCTAAAGTATAACATAATGCTTAAAACACCAAAAGGGGTTCAAGTACAAAAGTAGGCTTATTGGCATGAAGTATGAAGTGGCATTAAAGTAGCAATAGTAAAAGTACTCATGCAGAATGTCCCATTTCACAAGTTTTCAAATGTATAAAAACCTGTTGAAAATAGCAGTTCTGCAAGCTCGCAATGTGACACAATGTGACTGCTTTACACCACTCAGTAAAGTATCTAAGTACATGTAGTGCACAGAAGTAGAGCTGGCCCCAGCAGTGTTTACATGAAGTGTCTGGGGAACATTTGAACACATTATGGTGTCAACGGCCCCCGCAGTATTTACCAGCTAGGAGACCACAGATGAGAGAGTTAATGTAAATTCCCATCGAAAGGAGGCGTTGTTTTTAACTGTTTTCTACTTGGTACACAGTGTTATTTTTGTTGGTGTCACGTATTATTATTATTATTATTATTATTATTATTATTATTATTATTATTATTATTATTATTATTATTATTATTGAGTGCGTGCTTGTAATTTATATACATTGGCCGAAATGTATATACGTATCAAGGCTAAAGTGGTTACTGTATGTTTTGTAATAATAATCTAAATCTACAATGTAACTAGTAGGCTAGGTAAAGTTGTCAAATAAATCATACTGGAGTAAAAGTATAATATTTGCCCTTTGAGATGTAGTGGTACTCTCTTTGTTTTACTTCCTGCGCCACTGCCGAGAAGATTAGATAATGTGTTTATTCTTCATGTCTTTCTTTTTTTTTTCTTATCACACTTTCTTGGATCAAAAACACACATTCAACTGTTGTTACTGAATAGCTGAGATCAGCATTACAGACAGCTTGAGTGCACTTGCACGCACGCACACACGCACTTGCACGCACGCACGCACGCACGCACGCACGCACGCACGCACGCACGCACGCACGCACGCACGCACGCACGCACGCACGCACGCACACACACACACACACACACACACACACACACACACACACACACACACACACACACACACACACACACACACACACACACACACACACACACACCTCCCTCTTCCATATGACCTCAATGTGTTTGTAATCTGGTACCAGCTGGCTACTAAAATAGGAATAATGTTGGAATAATAGGTATTTTGTTCACCATCTTGGCCTGATATGAGAGAGAAGGGATGACACATGCCAGGTGTGTGTGTGTGGCTGTACTGTGTGTGTGTGTGCGTGCGTGCGTGCGTGCGTGCGTGCGTGCGTGCGTGCGTGCGTGCGTGCGTGCGTGCGTGCGTGCGTGCGTCTCCTGGGGCATGACATTAAACTGCATGCTCTGTTGTAACCACCATTAGTCATGGGTGCAGATTTAAGATGCATTTGCAACCTCTGTGGACTTCTTCTTCTTCTTCTCTTCTCACCTTTATTTATACTCGGAATACAGTTGAGGGCAAGCCCTCATTTTCAACGTAGCCGAGGTTTACAATACATAAAATACAGACACAAGATAATACATCAAACAACATTATAAATCAGGGTAAATTACAAAGGAACTTTAAACAGAACAACCATCAGTAAAATAAATCAATTGAAGCAGGAGCAATCACGATGAAAAATATTCTGGAGCATTCCTTTGAACTGACCGAAGGATGGCAGGGAGCTCAGTTTTAAAGAGTTTTGGAGTTCATTCCATGAAGTTGGGCCATTGACAGAAAAAGCTGAGCGTGCGTGCACACGTGCGTGAGTGCGCGCGTGTGTGTGTGTGTGTGCGTGTGTGTGTGTGTGTGTGCGTGTGTGTGTGTAAAAGGATAAGTCCTACTGGCTAAGTGCTGGGGACTTGTTTCCATTGTAGTCCTATACTGTATTGTATTCAATTCATCAACATAGAATGAACACATTAATTAACACAATAATAATAATAATAGTAATAATAATAATAATAATAATAATAATAATAATAATAATAATAATAATAATAATAATAATAATAATACGTGACACCAACAAAAATAACACTGTGTACCAAGTAGAAAACAGTTAAAAACAACCCCTCCTTTCGATGGGAATTTACATTAACTCTCTCCTCTGTGGTCTCCTAGCTGGGGGTCGTTGACACCATAATGTGTTCAAATGTTCCCCAGACACTTCATGTAAACACTGCTGGGGCCAGCTCTACTTCTGTGCACTACATGTACTTAGATACTTACATCTACTTAGATACTTACTTTACTGAGTGGTGTAAAGCAGTCGTTCTTAAACTTTTTCATGCATGTCAAGGACCCCCCCAATTGACACTAATTAGCCCGTTAACCCCCATTTGAAAGGGCCAAAAAGCCGATTTGTTCAGACACGTATGACGTAAATTCTCCTTTCATTGTCAATGGCAAATGTGGCACGAGTTAAGGACAAAAAGCTGTATACTGTATAGGAGGGGCTAGCGCCCCTCAAACACGAGTGTTTTCCACCACTGGTACATGAGTTACTTGCATGTTACAATGTTCCCAAGGTACTTCATCAAAATAATAAAAAGAAAACAATCTATTGTATGACCCTGGTTCTCAAAGTGGGGCCTCCATGGGGACCACCAGGGGTCCTTGGGGGGTGTCAGGCAGAGACCAACTACATTATGTCAAAATATGGTTGCAGAAAAATATGAATAAAAGTAAAACGACATACTGCCTCACCTCACCAAAGCTGATATGGAGACTGTATACATTGTCAGATGATTGATTGATTGATTTATTGATTGATTGATTTATTGATTGATTGACTGAATACTTTATTAGCAGTTTCATTAGCAGTTTGCTAACAAAACAAAACTAACAGGAAAGAACAGGTCACGTTTCCTTATATTATCATCACTTCACCCAAATACAGCTCAGGTGGAGTTAGGAGGTTTTTGACATTGCATTATTGTGGAGTTGTTATGCCCAGACACAAAAAAGAAAAGACAAAAATATAATATACCTTTCATTCATTCGTTCAATATATTTGTAAAACCTACACGCAGACATAAAGGGCGTTCAATAATCTCATTAGTCTGTCTGTCTGTCTTGTCTGTTTCTAGAGTGCAGAGGTCCCATAGCCCGGAGGGAACGGGACCGTCGGCTCCAGACATTCCTCTCCAGAGCAACAACCTTTGAAACTGAATATTCCATCCATGCTTCTTGTAATAAAAGGTGTAAAATGAATGTTTGTTTTTTCCAAATGACTTTGTGGGGAATTTTCCCCAAGATCATGATCCACTGATGGTCCTGGGGGACCGTGGTGGGTTTGTTGTAAACTGCCTTTACTTTTGCCAAGTTGACTACACAGATAGGAAGACGGAAGAGGTCAGAGGAGGGTTGGTACAGACATTCCTCTCCAGAGCAACATCAGTGACTTCCTCCTGGGGGATACCGGGGCTTTCCAAGGCCAGTGAGTCGATGTAATCCCTCCATCTGCGCCTTGGTCTGCCCCGGGCAGACGCCCGAGAGGCATCCTAACCAGATACCCGAACCACCCGAACCCCAGGGGGGGCGATACGTCGGGAAGGAATCCTGCACGATTATTTTTTACCTTACTTACTTACTACCTAAAATGAGTTATTTAGGTAGTAGGCCTACATCAGCACACACACGCACACGCACACGCACACACACACACACACACACACACACACACACACACACACACACACACACACACACACACACACACACACACACAAGCCTGTTCCATATAACTTCCAGCACTATAGGGGGTTTCATGTTTTTTAACTAACTTGCTGTCATTCTGAAAGTGTCGGCACGCAAAACAAAAGACTGCATCCTTTGAAACTGAATATTCCATCCATGCTTCTTGTAATAAAAGGTGGAAAATGAATGTTGTTTTTTCCAAATGACTTTGTGGGGAATTTTCCCCAAGATCATGATCCACTGATGGTCCTGGGGGACCGTGGTGGGTTTGTTGTAAACTGCCTTTACTTTTGCCAAGTTGACTACACAGATAGGAAGACGGAAGAGGTCAGAGGAGGGTTGGTACCTCTGTCTGTCTGACTGACTGACTCACTTCCGTCGCAGGTCATTACGAAAATATAATGACTACTCTAAAATGTATTTATTGTAAAACCAAAAATAATAGAATTCAGATTTATTTCTCACAATTAGTTTGATTTCATTGCATGCAAAAAAATAATAATCTTGAACTTTTTTTATTTTTATTTTCTTAATTCCACCCCAGGCCACCAGGTGCCCCCCCCTGCCCCTCCCATAAACTCTGTCCATGACTCACGCACGCACGCACACACACACAGACGTCTGTCTGTCTGTCTGTCTGTCTGTCTGTCTGTCTGTCTGTCTGCAACTTCTTTAAGGTGAACCGCACCAATGCAACTCCATTGGGGATGATGTTCCAAGGAGTTGCCTGTTGTAAGTATTGTTGCATGTTCCAAGTAGTTGCATGTTCCAAGGAGTTGCATGTTCCAAGGAGTTGCATGTTCCAAGGAGTTGCATGTTCCAAGGAGTTGCATGTTCCAAGTAGTTGCATGTTCCAAAGAGTTGCATGTTCCAAGGAGTTGCATGTTCCAAGGAGTTGCATGTTCCAAGTAGTTGCATGTTCCAAGTAGTTGCATGTTCCAAAGAGTTGCATGTTCCAAGGAGTTGCATGTTCCAAGGAGTTGCATGTTCCAAGTAGTTGCATGTTCCAAGGAGTTGCATGTTCCAAGTAGTTGCATGTTCCAAGGAGTTGCATGTTCCAAGTAGTTGCATGTTCCAAGTAGTTGCATGTTCCAAGTAGTTGCATGTTCCAAGGAGTTGCATGTTCCAAGGAGTTGCATGTTCCAAGGAGTTGCATGTTCCAAGGAGTTGCATGTTCCAAGGAGTTGCATGTTCCAAGTAGTTGCATGTTCCAAAGAGTTGCATGTTCCAAAGAGTTGCATGTTCCAAGGAGTTGCATGTTCCAAGGAGTTGCATGTTCCAAGTAGTTGCATGTTCCAAAGAGTTGCATGTTCCAAAGAGTTGCATGTTCCAAGGAGTTGCATGTTCCAAGGAGTTGCATGTTCCAAGGAGTTGCATGTTCCAAGTAGTTGCATGTTCCAAAGAGTTGCATGTTCCAAGTAGTTGCATGTTCCAAAGAGTTGCATGTTCCAAAGAGTTGCATGTTCCAAGGAGTTGCATGTTCCAAGGAGTTGCATGTTCCAAGGAGTTGCATGTTCCAAGTAGTTGCATGTTCCAAGTAGTTGCATGTTCCAAAGAGTTGCATGTTCCAAGTAGTTGCATGTTCCAAAGAGTTGCATGTTCCAAAGAGTTGCATGTTCCAAGGAGTTGCATGTTCCAAGTAGTTGCATGTTCCAAGGAGTTCATGTTCCAAGGAGTTGCATGTTGCAAGTTGCAAAGAGTTCATGTTCCAAGGAGTTGCATGTGCCAAGGAGTTCATGTTCCAAGGAGTTGCATGTTGCAAGTTGCAAAGAGTTCATGTTCCAAGGAGTTGCATGTTGCATGTTGCAAAGAGTTCATGTTCCAAGGAGTTGCATGTTGCAAGGAGTTGCATGTTGCAAAGAGTTCATGTTCCAAGGAGTTGCATGTTGCAAGTAGTTGCATGTTGCATGGTGATGGTTTGGGCTTAATAATAAGAGAAAAGGAGAATGAGACAAACTCTCATGTGGTGATTTTCCTGTCTGGGGGAAAGAAAGAAAAAGCCAGCACCACTCCGAAGTCCTTCTGGTACTTTTAATTCATAATAAAGTTCACCGACAAACGTAACACTGACTGCGTGCGAGCAAGAGAGTACTTTCTTTTCTTTTCTGCTGTAATTTCCTGTCTCTCACTCAGTCTCACACACACACGGCCGCACACATGCACGCATGCACGCACGCACGCACGCACGCACGCACGAACGCACGCATGCATGCACGCACGCACGCACACAGACAGACACTTGCCATTTGACATTTGTCCTGCCTAAGGTCATATTTTAGGTATTGCTTCACACTTATTTCTCTTTCCAGAAGTTAAACATCTCTCCCTTCTCTCTCTCTCTCTCTCTCTCTCTCTCTCTCTCTCTCTCTGCATGCACGCACGCACGCACGCACGCACCGTGACGCACGCACGCACCGTGACGCACGCACTCACACAAAACAACAGGCTCTCTATGAGAACCACATGTGTGTGTGGGGGGGAGGGGTTGTTGCTGGGGGTTCGCAGGGGGGGAGGGGGTGTCTCACTACTATAAAAGTTTTTCCAGAGTTCCCAGAGGTGTTATTACTCATTGCAACGATGAGCTAAACTTCTGTCTCTGTGTGCGTGCGTGCGTGCGTGAGGAAGCAGATCTGCAAGGTCTTTGCACCACGTTTTTGAGCTTGTAGATCTGCTACTTCTGCTGTAATTAATTCTTCATTCATTAATCATTCATTATATGTGGCTCCCACATGCGTGGCCGGTTAAGACACATGCGTGGCCGGTAAAGACACATGTGTGGCCGGTAAAGACACATCCGTGGCCGGTTAAGACACATGCGTGGCCGTAAGACACATGCGTGGCCGGTTAAGACACATGCGTGGCCGGTTAAGACATATGCGTGGCCGGTTAAGACACATGCGTGGCCGGTTAAGACACATGCGTGGCCGGTAAAGACACATGCGTGGCCGGTAAAGACACATGCGTGGCCGGTAAAGACACATCCGTGGCCGGTTAAGACACATGTGTGGCCGTAAGACACATGCGTGGCCGGTAAAGACACATGCGTGGCCGGTTAAGACACATGCGTGGCCAGTTAAGACACATGCGTGGCCGGTGAAGACACATGCGTGCAGGTTAAGACACATGCGTGGCCGGTTAAGATACATGCATGGCCGGTTAAGACACATGCGTGGCCGGTTAAGACACATGCGTGGCCGGTTAAGACACATGCGTGGCCAGTTAAGACACATGCGTGCAGGTTAAGACACATGCGTGGCCGGTTAAGACACATGCGTGGCCAGTTAAGACACATGCGTGCAGGTTAAGACACATGCGTGGCCGGTTAAGACACATGCGTGCAGGTTAAGACACATGCGTGCAGGTTAAGACACATGCGTGCAGGTTAAGACACATGCATGGCCGGTTAAGACACATGCGTGCAGGTTAAGACACATGCGTGGCCGGTTAAGACACATGCGTGGCTTCCCTGTGAGGTTAGGTTAGGACTAATGCCTGTCGGACTGTTAGTATACATTGGGACAAACACATGCACCCCATTTTCGGTTGCAGTGGCTACATCTGTAACATTAAAAAAATGAAATGAAATTGAGTTGCCGTGTTCTTTTATTCGTTGTTTTTTTGAAGGGTAACTTGAGGGTCTTCTGCGCTGCCAACGCAGGCGTGCCGTTGAAAAAAGAAAATCAACTCAATGGAGGTGCAGAAAAAGTTTAAAGAAAATCAACTAGGTGCTCAATGGATTGGTGCAGAAAAAGTATAAAAAGCCGGCTGGTGCTTCAAAGGGACAAGAAATGCTGAAGGTGGCGATCCGAGCACTCAAAAAAGTATAAAAACGAGGAGGGGGAGGACATTAATTACAAAGAAAGAAAAACAAAAAGGCGTGCCATTAATCACGGTATAACGCACACCCTCTTGTGTAATATTGCGATTATACAACATGCTGCGGAATGATAGTATAGAAGAGGTGCTACTGCTACTGACTCGGTCGGGTGGAAATCTCCTACGTCCGAAACGGTTACTTTTCACCATTCAGATTCAAAAGCATCAAAAGTAGCCGATCTACAAGCTCGAAATGCGGCTCGAAATGCGGCGCGAAGCGGCGCGTTTCGAGTATAGTGTGACGCTGTAGTGTTTTTTGATTGATTGATTGAAGAATGTATTAACAGTTTGCAGAATTACAGTACATTTCAAGCACAAACTCAATACAAAGGCTGTTAACTGTGAGTGGACGACCCAATTAAGCATTACACTTGTTTCCAATAGGGTCAAGGTTCAAGGTTCAAGGTTCTTTATTATTTGTCTCCCGAGGAAGAAATGTGTCTTAGACAAAGGGCCCGCATGCAAGCGTAGCCCTTATGCCCATGTCGCCGCAGTGCAGCGCCAAAATACATCTTTCTTGCATCAAAGAAAAAGAAAACAGAATAAACATCACATCACATTACATTACAGTTGCATTGTATTGTGTGGGCACAGAATGTACTTGGGTGGGGGGATAGGGGGGGGGGGGGGGGTGGTTGGGGTGGCGGGGGCTTGGGCCAGGGGCTTGGGCCAGGCACAAAAAAGCTCTCCTCCTACGCATACCATCGAAAGGGATGAGCTGCGCGGGGGGAGGAAAAAAAGATAACCTAGCTGGAGCAGGGGGGGGAGGGGGGTAGAAGGCGGCTGTATGTGTAGACATGTGTGTCCATGAGAGAAAGTTCGGTGGAATAGTTCATTTCCCATGTGTTTGTGTAAGTGTGTTCCTGGCATATCTTCCGAAGGTCATGTCACGTTGCCTCAAAGTCCTGCGTTATCATGGCGGGTTCAGTGGAAACTAACACGGCCCAGTCTGAAGACACAACAGGTGTCAGGGAGGAGGGAGGGTGGGGGTTGAGGTGGGGTGGGAGGCAGAGGATTCTTTTCTTGCGCTGTCTCTTCGTGTGGAGATTGTCAATGGGGGGGAAATCCAGATTCGTTTTTAGAGCGAGGGATATAGCAATATGGCTATTTCTCCTCTCTGTCCGTTATGGCTCTCTGTCCGTCATGTCTCTCTGCAGGGCGCTGACCTTTTCCAAGATCGTGTCCATCTTCTGATGTAATTCCCCAAGTGCCCTGCCCAGCTCGGCCACGGCAGGCAGCATAGGGGCTCCGTTCAGCGCTGCCACTTTTCCAATTCTTCGATACACAAGACCAGTGCACAGCCCGATCAGCAGAAATCCTGTCACCGTAAATCCAAATAGATATACCTCTTCTACGCTGATAATCTCCATGCACATTACACGCCAAGTCTTGTAGTCTTGGGTATAACTTGCGGGTGAAGATCCATCAGGGTATTGAGCGGGCTCTCCAGAACCCAATTTACATGGAAAAATGTTGTCTATCACGTACAGAGACCAGCACACTAATTCCATGAATAGTTCCATGTTTTGGTAGTTTCAGGAGTTTCGAAGAGACAGTGTAGAAGAGAAGTTCTGGGCAGACAGGAGTAGAGGGAGTAGAGGGAGAGAGAAAAAGAATGCGACCGCCCTCGTCAAGAGGCAAGCAAAGAAAGGGTCCACCATGTTCAAATCATCAAAACATTTAGAGACGTACAAATAGACACTTCTATATAGACAGAACAGGAATTCATCATAAAGGAGGTAAAAAGGGAAAAGAAACATATACAGTGAGGGAAAAAAAGGGGTGGGCGGTGGGGGGGATTCAAGTACTAGTGCATTCATTTACGTAAAAAAAAAAAAAAAAACACCAAAAAAACACAAAGTTAGAATGTGGAGATAAGAGGTTTCGTCACGTCACGTTCTCTCTGGATAGGTCGTTTATCTGTCAACAGCAGCCCCCAGGCCCCGCAAACACACACACACTTAGTTACTTTCCACGTGTCTGCTACGTTTGCAAACTTGTGAGCTTGTTGTGTCTCGTCCCTCACTATAGTCCACATTACAATACAAACTAAAAGTAATACTTTGGCCCCGTAATGACATGTTCTCACTTAGTTTTAGTTTTGTAACCACACAATACAGTTTCAGTTATTGTTTTTTTTGTAAAAATAAAATAAAAAAAAATATTTTACCCCCTTCTGAACAGTAAGGCTGATGGAAATGGCAGTGGATGTGTTGATGTCTGAAAAGCGTTGCAGGCCACTGTGAAAATGGCCAAAACGCAAATATTGAAAAATGCAGAAAGATGTGTTGGAAGCCATTTAAAAGGGCCTGCATTTACACTGGGTAGTGTTTCTAGGACAACAAAAAAAAGGTTGAAGTTTTATTTTCCAAATAACTTTTTTTCTGCTGGGCGTACATACCCATGCAATATCTAATTTTAAAGGGTGAGTTGTCTAGTTCAATTAAAAAAGAAAAAACGTTTCTCACATGTACCACTGTAGATATTTTGCCATCTATAAATAGCATGGTCAGTCATGACCAATCTGACCAATCCAGCTAAAACTCCCCATAGCTCTGAATTGGAACATGATAGAAACTCAAAATGTTTTTTGGATAAAATTAGACATTCTAACGCACATTTTGATATATACCATGTTTACATAGTCTTACCAGTGTCTATTCATGCATGCATCTCAAAAACCTGTTATGAAGAAACACTGTTTTGATAAAAAACACATCCAAGGACATTGTTTTGATATGATGTGGTGAATTATGAATCAATAATTCTCTTGAACATAGGCTATGTGAACAAATGTAGGCTACTCGACAACTGTTTATTCAGTAGGTATAGTTAATTGCACTAGTCAGTTCGTCTCCAAAGTATGTGACTGTCTTTCCCACACACCCGATCCCATGTGGTGAGGGCCTTGCCATTTGCCTTCCTGTGCTATTTGTATGACAAAAGGAGTTTGTTGACATGCTAAAACAGTAGATCAAAGGGCCACAGTGATCCTGATTCTACCTTCTAGGAGGCCAAATGGTAGTCTGGTCCAATGTGTATTGTAAAACTGTACTTAAGCAAGTTGATTTCTATGTCATTTGGTCAGTCAGTCTGGGACGGCGTAAGGCCGCCGGAGGAGCCTGTATGCTTTGCTGTGTACTCCGAAATAAAACATCTCTGAGGAACAACATCACTCTGCTGTCTGCTGCGTCTCACAATTATCTTGCTCTCCCGTTTTGGTTAAGTAATTCGTGGTGTTTCGTGTCCATAAGATACGACAATGACTTGGTGCCCATGATATGTATCAAAATATAGACTTGAATGTATACTGTATTATAAAAAAATTTGTTCTTACCATCTACCGTTACAGAGGAAATCACAGTTGAAACTTGCTTAGTCATATACAATAAAACTCACAATAGTGAACAAATAGCCATGACAGGTAACTCTCATTTGAAAAGCGTCCCTTTTATTTTTTATGACTACTAACATAATAGAATTATAATAAATATTAAAGAAAATAAATAATAAATACAAAATAACAAAACAGTTACTCCTCCCCAACCACTGCAAACCAGTTGTTCTTGACGTGTGTGGCAGAAAGTCTTCATTGCAGTCTTGACTCTTCATCCTCATCTGATGCCAGTTCTAAATATATAAAAATAAATAACCATTTACTATTACATTCCTTGTGTAACCTAAATGCATACACATTTTGCCAAACAAGAAAAACGGGGGCGTCATTACACACAGTGACACGCTAAACGTGCGATTATCATGCAAGGTCATAGGTCAATGAAACGTCATACAGATATTATATAAATATGCTACTGTTAGCTTCACTCCCCGTGACCCCGTCCCCCCTCCGATCGCTTGTAGCAGGGTCAGCATAACCACGCGTTGATTCAGTGCAATGCATGTTCTCCGTCTTTTGTAGACAGTAAATAAAAGGAGCGAACATTACTCTTCAGATCAGATCGCCTATAAGGAACGCTACAATCTTTCTGTCCTCCACATCCGACCGACCAACCGATCAACACCTATTCTATTTCTCTATTTCCATATATAAACGAGTTGGGGGTCAGGGGTGGGGTGGGAGAAGGGGAGCAAGCTAACTGTACCTGTATGTGTATGTTCTGTGTGTTTGTACTGTATGTCATGTTGTGTCTTTAGTACTGTGTACTTGCACTGCTGTATTGTTTGTATTTTGTATGTATAGGACCCCCTCGAAAACGAGATGCGACATCTCAAGGGGCCATCCTCTCAATAAAGTTCAAAGTTCAAAGTTCAATTTGTAGCGATCATCTTATGATTTCTGATCACTATAGAAGGGCATTTTCTACAATAACATTCCGGGTTGATCGTTTTCTTCACCGGAGGACGGTGGGGAGACAATGAAAAAATGAGGGAGACAGCAACCGGCTAGTGGCTGGGAGATGGCCGATGGCTGGCTGAGTGTCATGCGGCCGGCTCAGGGTCCCCGCTCCGCGGCTCCGGTTCTAAGCCCAGCCACCGGTCCCAGCGACCGGGCTGGTGGGGCTGGGACTGGAGAAGGCGACTGGGACGCGTATGGATCAATACTACTACCACAAAACTCGCTCAAATAAATATTACTGCTTTCAACTTTCTTTTGTTTTGTTACTGCTAGAAAATCGCTCGGGAGGGACGGCAAAACCGGCTAAACAGAAAACTATGAAGACTCCCTCTGCTCCCACTGTTTACTGGGGGGTTGGATCACCTTCCAATGGCAAAACATACACGTGTGTCACGTGACACAGGATTTCTGGGTAGTGTAGTTGAAATTGATGCTCAATACTCTATGCAGAGCTGTGGACCGAATTAATCTAAACATATTAGTAAAAAACGAGAACGACGCGAAATCACGTCGTAGTCAGAACTGCCTAATTAATCACTCAACTTAAATGGGAGGCACATACGACGGTGGTTGTTTCAAAAGCGCAACAGCACTTATATGGACTCAGGCGCCTCAAGAAGTTCGGCCTGAGTCAGAAAGTCACCAGGAACTTCTACAGAGCTACTATTGAGAGCCTGCTGACAAGCAGCTTCACCAGCTGGTATGGGAGCTGCACAGACAGAGGGCTCTCAGGAGGGTGGTGTGCTCAGCCGAGCACATCACTGGATGTTGGCTGCCCAGTTTAGCGGAGCTGTACACCCAGCGCTGTCTCAACAAGTCTCGGAGAATCAACAAAGACACCACTCACCCCCATAAACAGACTCTTCATATTGCTGCCCTCAGGGAAGCGATACCAAAGCTTCAACGTCCGCACAACCAGGCTCAAGAGCAGTTTTCTTCCCCAGGCTGTAAGACTGCTAAACAAGCCACAATGAACAATGCACATTCTCACAGTATTTGTGTGCTGTCTGTGTTCCTTTAAAAACCTTTTAAAACCTTTTACATGGGGTTTGTATTGTTATTTATTACTGTATTTGTTGTATTTGTTTGTATATTGTGAAGCACACCCAACCTAAGTTTTTCACAATGCATGTACTTGTACATCTGTGTGACAATAAACATCTTGAATATTGAATCTTGAAAGTTAGGGCCCAGTTGGGTCCGGGTCTTAGTTTTCAGCCTCATTAAGAACTCTAGTTATACGTCATGGCTGCCAGTTCCCACCTGATGTTGTGTGGGAGTTCAGACTGCTCCAGATCATACTGAATAACTGTGTCTTAAGACTGGGACTCAAGTCTAAGATATATCCAGCTCCCCTGCGCACCGGTCTACAAATACGATGATACGATCTCCCACCATGCAACAGCACATCCCAAAACACGGACACAGACCTTTCCCGTTGGGCTCAACCTTCTTCCAGGACCAGGTCTCTGGGCTGAATTTCCAGTTTTTGCATAGATCATTTTCGGGCTGGTTTGTGCCTCCAAATATGTACAGCTCTCCAGTGTAGGTGTACGGGTACGGGTTAATTTGGTTTAATTTTACGCTCTGAAGAGTTAAATTATTGTTAAACATCAGCAATACTTAATTTATAAGAAGTCTACACAATTTGAGAATGTAGAAGAATTGCTATTTTGATCAACGTGTGCTGTTATCACTCATTGTGGACGATATCCAATGGCAACAAAATATTAAAAGTTTTGGGTCTGAGAGGTTAAATCTCATCAAAGGTGGTCCGTGGCTCAAATGCCAAAGAAATAATGGGCCTTGACATGAAAAAGGTTGAAAACCACTGGCCTAAACTATCACACAAGTTAAACAGCACTTTGTTGCTTTTTTCCCTCCGCAGCGCAGCAGAGCGCACAGCAGACAGAGAGAGAGAGAGAGAGATATATATAGAGAGAGAGAGACACACACAGTCACACACTGATGGATTGAATATTTTATTATCTTTGTATTTTGTCTGTGATTTTTTTTTTCTTTTTGCAAACACACACACACACACACACACACACACACACACACACACACACACACACACACACACACACACACACACACACACACACACACACACACACACACACACACACACACACACACACACACACATCTCACACACACACACACACACACACACACACACACACACACACAGTATGGGTCTCCTCGGATCCACTCGGATATTACACATGTTGACAGACCCAAGTTCCGCGGGGGATGCGGCCGATTGATTATGATAAAACACGGCTCTGTCTCAGGCCCTCTCGGGTACTTTCGGAACAGGGGGCCCCCGTGAAGAGCTCAAATTAGCAAATTATTATAAAAAAAACACTTGGTTCAAGGCACCCACTTTGAGAAGACCTGCTGTATTGTGTGTAAAATGAAAAGGCTGTACAATGGCTGGCAGTGTTTATGTTGCATGTGTCTACTTTTAGTGAAAAAGGGCTGTGTACATTGTCTGGCTTTTGTTCCTCGCCAGGCTGGGTGGGCAAAGGCCAGAGACGATGTTTCCGCTCATGACCATTCGTTCCGTGTGTCCGTCGATGTGTCCGTACGAGCGTGTCTGTGAAACAAAGTTATAATTGTTTTGGATTTTTCATTATAGTTTAGTTTTAGTTAGTTTTGCCTTGTTTTTCTAATTCAGTTAGTTGTTTTTTTTTAGTTTTAGTGTTTTCGTTTTTTTTTTCATATGGTTTCGGACTACTATAGTATGCCGTTTTTCAAGATTTTTGAGGATTTGAGAAAAAGATGAAAATCACGTAAAAAGGCCATGGTTTCTAATTGGGACCGCATATTATAGTATGTCGTTTTTCATGATTTTGGAGGATTTGAGAAAAAGATGAAAATCACGAAAAAAAAAAGGCATACTAGTGTATAGTCCATGGTTTCAGACTGCATACTATAGTATGCTGTTTTTCATGATTTTTGAGGATTTGAGAAAAATATGAAAATCACATAAAAAGGGCATACTGTAGTCGTTTGTCATGATTTTGGGGGCTGGTGAGTAACAGTGGGAATGTGCTATAGAAAAAGACCTACTATACACGGGGTGTAGCAACTCTTAAGTAGTTTTATGGCATGAGGTTCATTTATAAAATGTTATGTTCAAAATGTAGATGTTAATGTGAGGCAGCTTTCTGCAATGGTGTGCTGCACTCTGCTTGCCCCATGGTAATGGTTTTTATTACGTGCACGTAATGTTTGAATTGTTCATGTTTATTTATTTTAATCTTGTAACGTTCAACCCAATCAATTATATGGTTGCCCTCTTGACACCTTTTTAGGATGATTCAGTAACTCTCTTTGTTGTGCTATTTTGCTGTGTGTGCTGTGTTATGAATTATTGAGTCAACACTAGAATGGTAACTTGCAGAGGAACTTTTTTTTTTTCTCAAATGTTTTATCCCACAATTTTGTAACCCATTTTTTCACCCAGTGTCAATTATCTAATGTAATCCTGGGCGCTACACTTCCTCTGCCAACCTGGGGGGGCAGCGGACTGACCTCATGCTTCCTTCTATGCATGTGGAGTCCAAGCTGCTTATTTTCACCTGACAGGGGAGAGTTTCCCCGGCTGGACATAGCGTGTGGAAGGAACACGTTATTCCGACCAGTTCCTTCCCCTCCATCAGGCGCCCCGGCTGGCCAGGGGGAGGTAGTTTAGAGACCAGGATTACGGCATGTTTTTGTGAGGGTATCTACCCTAGGAGACACGGGGAGAACATGCAAACTCCACACAGAAAGGCCCTTTCGCCAACCCCGCCTCGGGAGGAGGGAACACGCCCCCAGTGCCCACAGCGTCCCCAGCGGGAATCGAACCCAGGACCTTCTAGCTGTGAGGCGACAGCACTACCGACTGTGCCACCGTTGCAGAGGAACTTATAATTGTAATGTGGCCTAACTTGTTACTGCGAATATGTGAATAAATGTCAACTTTTGTAACTTGGTGTCTTTCCTGAGCCTCCCTACCCAGTTTTAAAGACCTGCATAACGAACCTTTTAAATCCTTAAATTGCTGTTGGTGCAATTCCAACTGGCGTAGTCCGTAGTACTGGTGTATTTCAGTAACCCATAAGTCCATATGGTTACATTTAGTTTGCCCTTTTTATGTGATTTTCATCTTTTTCTCAAATCCTCCAAAACCATGAAAAACGGCATACTATACATGGCATTCCTGGCCACGTCCATTTCCGTTCTGGCGTCTTTTCTCAGTTACGGATGTAGGGATATGGGTCTGCTATGTGTCCGCTTGTTTGTGCGCGCGCCTGTTTGTCTACTCGTCCCTGCAGATCCGTCAGCCCAGCCATTGGTGGGGAGCGTTCCCGACGCTCCGTCATTGGTCGCCTGCTCCTCATCCTGCGCATCCAACCGGCTCCTCCACCTGAGTCCACCTGACAGCCATAAAGTCACCCTGAAGACTACACTCCATGGCCGCTGTCCTGCAGTTAACTCTAGAGTAGAGTAGTGACAGCGTGCCCTCCGTGGAGGGAAAGAATAGTGTCTTAAACCCATTCAGCTATTGAGTAAAACCACTGTTGCCGGTCCCACTGTGCTCACTCCATGTTACATCTCTGTCTTTGGTCCAAAGCACACTGCTTTTAAAGGGCTGCAGGCACCACACCTGCAAACAATGACAAACAATTAGTTGGGTGTCAATGACACAGACACTCACAGAGACATCACATGACACTGACAACTCCACCTGGTTACATCAATTTGTCAGGTGTAGGATTCAAAAAGGTCAGTAAAGTAAACTAGGCCTATTGTGTATTAAAAACTCAACAAAGATAGCATTTTTTTAAAAACATTATTCAGTTACTGTTCATAACGAGAAAATAATAAAACTAAGGGCATTTTGTCTATAATTTCATTGTTTAGTTAGTTAATATGTTTTTATCATAGTAGTTCAGTTAACAAAAATGTATATATATATATTTTTTTTAAATCCAATTTTAGTTTTCGATATTTCATATAGTTTTTGTTAACTACAACTTGGTCCGTCTATGTGTCTGTGTGTCTGTGTGACTGTGTGTCTCGGTGTGTCTCTGTGTGTCTGTGACGTGTGTCTGTGTCTGCGTGTCTGTGTGTCTGTGTGTCTGTGACGTGTGTCTGTGTCTGCGTGTCTGTGTGTGTGTGTGTGTCTGTGTGTCTCTGTGTGTCTGCGTGTCTGTGTGTGTGTCTGTGTGTCTGTGTGTCTCTGTGTGTCTGCGTGTCTGTGTGTGTGTCTGTGTCTCTCTGTGTGTCTGTGTGTCTGTGTGTGTGTCTGTGTGTCTCTGTGTGTCTGTGAACAGCTAATGTGATTATGATATGTGACTCAGGTTTTTCTGTTGGATATGACTGCCTTCCAGAGTATACAACCTGGCCTGGCTGGAGATATAACTCACCCAACAGGTCAGTAAGGGTGAAGGGGTACAAGATCCTCCCAGCATGCACACGCAGGCTGAGCAACAGTTTCTTTCTCACAGGCTGTCAGGATATTATATGAAAAGTGACTGAATGTGCAATAACCTTCTGCACTTAGCTTTGACTGACATTATTGCCCTCAAGGCCCTGTGTTTGAGGGTTTTTAGGTTTTATCATGTTTTTTATGATCATGTTTTTATTGTGTTTTTTCACATGTATGTACCTAAACCGTGTATCCAAGTGACAATAAAGTGAATCTGAATCTGCCTTCCAGAGTTACATGCAACCTGGCCTGGCGGAGACCGAGGAACACACT